>NC_061855.1:3072651-3087651 GCF_019202785.1 Penaeus chinensis
TATATATACATATACATATATATATATGCATATATATATATATATGAGAAAGAAAGAAAAAAAAAAAGAAAGACCTTGGAATGGTGTATAAAAAAAGGAAAGAAAGAAAAAAAAAAAAAGTTGCACGAAATAAGTCCATTTTGTGTTTCATTTAACATTCAATGTCCTGAATATATGAATGTTTTATAGTCACTTATAAGCAGATTGATTAGCTTAATTACTGATAATTATGAATATCTTAACATTAATGATTCAGTGACTTTCATTTTCTTTTGTGAATTTCTAATCAAAAGGAAATTTTTATAAGAAAAGATAGTCAGAATTTTCCACATTGATTTAAGATTAAGGAAGATAACTCAGCGTCTACCTTAAATAGGCTTAGCGTAGTAAAGCTTCTGGATGTAATTGCAAATCAATGTACATATGTTAAGTTGTGCAATGATTGGTAGATATTTCGACGAAGTGTGAGGTTTTCAACCTCCTCCCCCCCCCCCTATACCCACTACCTATCCCCCCCCCCTTCCTTGCTCCGATCCTTCTATCCCTCTCGTCCCCTTATCCGCACCCTCTTCCTGTCCCCTCGCTTTTTCTCTTCTCTCTCTACTTCCACGGTAGCTTCTTCCTCTTTTTCTTTTCCTTGCTTGTTCTATCTTTTACCACTATCCCTACTCTATCCTGCCTCCATCCTATCCTTATCCTGCCCTGTATCCTGCCGCATTTCCCCCTCGTACCCCTCTTATTCGCACCCTCTTCTTGTTCCTTCGCTTTTTCACTTCCTTCTGCTTCTACGCTAATTTCCCACTTTTCCATTCCTTTTTCCCGTTTACCCTACCTTCTACCTTTAATCCTATCCTCTCCTGCTCCCATCCTATCCCTATCCTACCCAGCATCCTGCCGAAATCCACAGGGCGAGTCGAGCACAGCCGGACCACTTCCCTCTGCCAGCCTCCTTTTTACGCATTTTATATCTGTACCACGCTGGCTCTTCTTTGTACATGTTTTACTTTAATTTACATCCCTTTTTGTATTGTTTTTAAATAAACTTTTGATCCTTAGTTATCCGTGCATGGATTACAAAGATCTTGATGTGCGGATAACAGATATCCACATCTGCTGCGACTGCATCTTTTTATTCACGTTTTTTTTTATCTCTTGTATTTTAAGCTCCGCTTTATTTTTGTATGGTTTCATTTTACTTATTCATCCTTTTAATTTCTCTTTTACGGCGAGAGTAAGTTACATATTTTATGATTTTTATTCATGAATCGCAGCAGATCCTTTTACGTCTTGTTTTACCATGATTATAATTCTTTAACGATTTCTTTTAATGTTTAATTGATTTTGTGATTGGTTTTATCTTTTGTATATTTTATTTTATTAAAACCATTCTTATTTATAGTTTTTATACAATTTATGTGCTACGCCGACGTCCGCGGGGGTTAATGTAACCCCCACGTTCATGCGAAATAAAGGAAGTGGATACTCTGACTGTGCTTTGACTACCCTTTGGATTTACCTGTCTGGATTTTACACCGTGGATGCCGAAACAAGGTTGTACTGCCCCTTTTACTTGCCCAGGTGTATTTAGGTTGGACGTGCCATTTTACTATTTTACATTCACTGTGAACCATGTGTGCTCCTTCGACTTTGACTTTTTACTTTCTCTGAATTTTACTTACTTTAATCTTGTCCTTTTACTGTTTACTCTTATTCATGCTCATACCTTTTACTGTCTTTTACTTGAGCTTTTACTTTCCTCATTTTACCTTTTACTCGTTGTATCTTAGATGTTAGTTCTTGTTATTGTTTTTAAGCCCTTCTGGCGTATTTTTATTCAGTCATAAGCCCCTCTGGCAATTGTCTTTTACTTATTAGTTTGTTTTACTTTGGTGCCTTCTGCACGGTTCTTTTTGTTCATTTTAGATTTCGTATTTATTTATCATGCTTCTTCGCATTGGTCACGCTCCTGGTAGGCCTGCATCTCCGGGGATAATTGGCTTGTGAGGTCGTGTGGGTTCTGAGCCTTCAGCCTGGTCCCCTCACCCCCTTTTTCGAGGAACGAACGGGGCCCCCTCATTTTCCTTGGCCCCTAAGCCTGAAGCTTCCCGCCTCACGGGTGGCCTCTTTTGGGTTCCTCTCTCATATAACCTTACAGAAGCTTCAACGCCTTCGGGGGGAGAGTCGCTTACATAGTGAACGACCCTGTTCAGCCAACCACTCTAGTTGGTGGCTCCCTCCCTCCCTACCTCCTCTGGTCGGCGGCCTCCCTCCCTCCCTCCCTCCTCTGGTCGGCGGCCTCCCTCCCTCCCTCCCTCCTCTGGTCAGCGGCCTCCCTCCCTCCCTCCCTCCTCTGGTCGGCGGCCTCCCTCCCTCCCTCCCTCCTCTGGTCGGCGGCCTCCCTCCCTCCCTCCCTCCTCTGGTCCTCGGCCTCCCTCCTTCCCTCCATCCTCTGGTCGGCGGCCTCCCTCCCTCCCTTCTCTGGTCGGCGGCCTCCCTCCCTCCCTCCCTCCTCTCGTCGGCGGCCTCCCTCCCTCCCTCCCTCCCTCCTCTGGTCGGCGGCCTCCCTACCTCCCTCCCTCCCTCCCTCCTCTGGTCGGCGGCCTCCCTCCCTCCCTCCCTCCCTCCCTTCTCTGGTCGGCGGCCTCCCTACCTCCCTCCCTCCCTCCTCTGGTCGGCGGCCTCCCTCCCTCCCACCCTCCCTCCCTCCTCTGGTCGGCGGCCTCCTTCCCTCCCTCCCTCCTCTGGTCGGCGGCCTCCCTCCCTCCCTCCCTCCCTCCTCTGGTCGGCGGCCTCCCTCCCTCCCTCCCTCCCTCCCTCCCTCCTCTGGTCCTCGGCCTCCCTCCCTCCCTCCCTCCCTCCTCTGGTTGGCGGCCTCCCTCCCTCCCTCCCTCCCTCCCCTCCTCTGGTCCTCGGCCTCCCTCCCTCCCTCCCTCCTCTGGTTGGCGGCCTCCCTCCCTCCCTCCTTCCCCTCCTCTGGTCCTCGGCCTCCCTCCCTCCCTCCTTCCCCTCCTCTGGTCCTCGGCCTCCCTCCCTCCCTCCCTCCTCTGGTCCTCGGCCTCCCTCCCTCCCTCCCTCCTCTGGTCGGCGGCCTCCCTCCCTCCCTCCCTCCCTCCTCTGGTCGGCTGCCTTGAAAAAAAGTTTTTAACATCTCAACTCAATGCCTGTCTTGAAGAAAGGGAGTTGCTTAGCAATACCCAACATGGTTTGAGGACCATATTTATCCCAAGATACGACCTTCATTCAAGTTTCTAAAGAAATCCCAGAATACTGATAAAATAAAAATGTCGTTTGTTTCAATCTGTGACCTATCAAAGGTATCTGATAATGTAAACCATGAATTATTGCTAAATAAGTGTAAATTTAGATTAGGATCATCTTTCTGTAGACTCGGTGTATCATTTAATATTCCTCAAGGGTCGATTCTTGGCCCAATTTCATTTCCAATTTGGGTCAATGATCTATCAACATGTCCCAAAGTGCAAAATTATCAGGATGCTGATGATACCCAATTCATCCATTCAGGAAATTTTGAAGACATCAATGCTCTAGTCCGAAGCGCTGAAGAATCCTTAAATATTGACAAAAGATATTCTAACCTCAACGGTCTTATGTTCAGTGCGCAAAAGATGCAGCGTTATAAAACATACGGATTCATATCGATAACACTAATATTTCTCCAAGCAAGTACTTGATAATTCTAGGCATACATTTTGACAGCCGTATGCATTTTGGTAACCATATAAACGAAATTTCGAATATCTGACATTTTGATGTATATTAATCAGATAAAAGATTAGCTCAATCAATTCACTTGTCAACAACAAAATTAATTAAGGCTTGAAAATGCGGGCCACTGCTAACGACATCCCACTGCAACACGTCCAGAACTTACTAAACTTCGCTGCCAAATTTCCAATAGGTAATGCCAAGAAATACGACCATGTCACACCTCTTTTCCAAAAAATAAAGTGGCTGAAAATCAAAAAGAAATGCCAATTCGAACAAACACTTAGAGCGTTCCTCATAGTCAACAGTCTCCCTTCATGGGTATGAACGCTTTCCACGATAAAGGCTGTGCCGTCTGCTAGCACGCGAGAAAGGGATCACCTCTTAACTCCTCGGGTAAACACCTGTTTTGGATCCAGAGCTCTTTGTTTCGCTGGACCTAAAGTATGGAATAATCTACCTTCAAAAAGAAACTCTAAAGCTATTTCTTTAGACTCAGAAGACTTAGAAGTGACATGTATGCATACTATTTCAACCATCGTCAGCTCAAAGGTAGACGGACAGCTCTAAACTCATTGTTAATATAAGTAAAAAGGGCATTTTTATCGTTATGAAATGTATATGTGTAGACTATTTAATCCATTAAACGAACAGAAAATTATGACTTTGATTTTAGTGTTTTCCTACAATTTTATTTGTTCTGTTTATCATTTTGTCTCCTTTTCTAGCTGTATTTAAGAATAGGTTTAAACATTTTATTATCAGTATTCGAAATGTACTGCATGTATGTACAGTATATATATACACGTATATACAGAAATATATATATATATATAGATAGATAGATAGATAGATGGATAGAAATAGATAGATAGATAGATAGATAGATAGATAGTGAGAGAGAGAGAGATAAAGAGAGAGAGAGATAAAGAAAGAGAGAGAGAGAAAGAGAGAGAGAGAGAGAGAGAGAGAGAGATTTATATGTGTGTGTATTAGGCACACGCCATCATATTACCAGAAAGCCAGTGGCACAGATAACACAGCGTCTTAATCCAAGGAATCTTCGAACATCGATAAGATTCGAGTATTAACATGAGGATTAGCGAGATTTCCTTAACTCAAGAAAAGGGAAAAAGGAAAACTATCGACTATTTTCATGTTTGTTTTCATTTCTGCTTGGTTACAGCCCGATTTCTCTTGAGATGATTTCATCGTTGAATCTGCATTCATTGCTAACGTGTGAAATCGCATCAGCTGTTGACACTGACATGGCTGATGAGCAAAATAAGTTTTCGGGGAAAGAGTTCCCAAGAGCATCTGACTCGAACACTTGTGTTTTAAAAAAGAAGCTAATCTTTGTTAAATAAACTACATCTTACAATTTTGTTTTACACGAACACGTGTATGGAAATTATTATGAGAATCCATCAACTGTTGACAGCCTTTTTATAGTTCTGTAGCTGCACCTGCTCCGTCGCCTTCCTGACGGGGGAGAAGCAGTCCTGGAGGTCGCTGAGGGTCCGGCCTCGCGTCTCCGGGAGGAAGGCCCAGAGGACGAGGCCGAGGACGCCGTGGGCCACAGCGAAGACCAGGAGGGCCACCCCGACGCCCGCGTGGTCCATGAGCAGCGGGAACAGGTAGCTGACCACGAACTGCGTCAGGCTGAAGCTGAAGATGCAGAGGGAGCTCCCGATGAAGCGGATGGGCGTCGGCAGGAGCTCCCCGAGCAGCGCCCACGGGATGGGTCCGAGGCCGAAGCCATAGGACGCCACGAAGAGCAGGACGGCGGCCAGGGGCACCCACGAGGCCCCGGGGACGTCCACCAACAGGAACAAAGCCCCGACGGCCTCAGCGACGCCGCACACCAGGGACGTCGTGACGATGAGCGGCCGACGCCCCACGCGATCCACGACGCCGCAGCCGAGGGAGGTGAAGACGACGCGCATCACGCCCACCAGGATCGTGCAGAGGAAGGCGTCGAGCTGCACGCCCGCCTGACGGAACAAGTACACCGTGTACGCGAACAGCACGTACTGCCCGCCGAGCTCCCTGAGGGTGAACACGGCCGCCAGCAGAACCACGGGCCGGTAGTGGCGGGCGTGGGCGAGCTGCTTGAGCTGGGCACGGGCGGCGCGGCGTTAGAGAGGCAAATAGTGGTGGCAGTGGCTATCATCTCATACATGTTAAGGATGATATTTATGATAATGATAATGGTAATGATGATAATAATTATAGTAACAATAATATTAGTAATAATGATAACAATAATATTATTAATAATAATAACAATAATAATAACAATAATAATAATAACAATAATAATAACAATAATAATTATAATAATAATAATAATAATAATAATAATAATAATAATAATAATAATAACAGCAACAATCATAGTAATGATAATAACAACAATAATGACAATAATAATAATAATAATAATAATAATAATAATAGCTATAATAATAACAATAATAGTGATGATAATAATAATACCAATAAAAGCGTTGATAACAATAATAACTATAATGAGAATAATTTTAATGATGATAATGATAACAGAAAATAATATAAATATAATAATGATAACAGTTTTGATAATAAAGAAATAACAATAATGCCAACACTAGTAATAATCATAACATTACTAGTATAAATAACAACAATGACGCGACATGTATGTACACTCAGTAAACGTCACGTCCGTATGAATAACAATTTTATAATAACGCTGAGTGTTACGACTGTCACTGAATATTACGTCTAGAAAATTTCATATCAATCATTTCCTTATATAAAATGTGGATTGTAAAAGGGAGATCATATGGATTTTTTTCCCCTTCATTTGTTTCTGTTTTATATCACTTATATCATTTTTTCACACTAGATATAGTAGTATATCTGTTATATATTTATGCCTACGTTCCCAATCCCTCCGTTCTTTTTACTTATACTAGTACTTATATTTATACTAATATTTATATCATATTTATACTTATATTTATATTATATTTCTATTTATACTTATATTTATATTATATTTATATTTATAATTATATTTATATTATATTTATATCTATACTTATATTTATATTTGCATTTATACCTATCCTTATATTTATACTATTTATACTTAAATTTATACTTATATTCATACTTAGATTTATATTTATACTTAGACTTATATTTACTTATATTAATTTATATTATTTTACTTATACATTTATTTGTCAATCTTTTATAATTGATTCTGATATCTGTTTATTACCGTCTTATATATCATATTTGGCCTATCTATTTATCTATCATAATTTATATATCTATCCGTTATATTTTATTTAAGTGTTTTTTTTTTCAATTTTATGATTGATTGAACTTCATCTAAATCATATTTACCCATTTGATTATCGACTGCCTTCCCTTTCAGTCTCCAATTACCCATTTACCTTCTAGTTACCCAATTATCTGTCTCCTTTATTTCGACCTTTCCTTAACCTCCCTTTCTTTTAACCCATTTACCTTTAAACATTGTGACTGCCTTCCTTTTCCATTTCATTGATTTACCTATTTACTTTTCCCCCTTTATGCATGCTTTCCTTCCCTCTTTCTCTCCCCTGTCCGCCTATATTTACCTATTTACCCATCCATTTATCTCCCTCTTTTCGAAAGAAGGAGAAAAGTGTCTTAGGAAGGCAAGGTTTCCTATTATGGCTGTTTTCCCTCTCTCTCTTGCCTTAATTTACTCATCTACATTTACCCATGATGTCTATTTCCCCATCTACATTTACCCATGATGTCTATTTCCCTTTCCCTTTCCCTATAAAACCCATTCGACATTTACCTCTCACCTATTTTCCTTTTTGTCTATTTTCTCAAACTCCCTCTGTACAAAAAAAGAAAAAAAAAAAAAAAAAAGAGAGGGAGAAAAATAGAGAAAAAAAAGAGATATAAAAGAAAGGAATAAAAAAAAAAAAAAAAAAAAAAAAAAAAAACGAAAAGGAGGGAAAAAAGAAACATTCTCTTTACACACTAAATAAATAAATAGATAAATAAACAAAATAAGATAACAATAACAATAATAATTTAAAATATATATAAAAAGGAGAGAGAGAGAGAGAGAGAGAGAGAGAGAGAGAGAGAGAGAGAGAGAGAGAGAGAGAGAGAGAGAGAGAGAGAGAGAGAGAGAGAGAGAGAGAGAGAGAGAGAGAGAGAGAGAGAGAGAGAGAGAGAGAGAGAGAGAGAGAGAGAGAGAGAGAGAGAAAGAGAGAGAGAGAGAAGAAAAGAGAAAGAGAGAGAAACAAAAGGACAAAGACAAAAAAGATTTAAAAAATATATATATAAGAGAGAGAAGAGAGAAGAGAGAGAGAGAGAGAGAGAGAGACAGACAGACAGACAGACAAAGGAAGAGAAAGAGAAAGAGAAATAACCTGGTCCTTGATCGTGGCCTGCTGTCTCTCTCTAATCCCCGAGACGATCTGACTGAGCTCCTCCTCGACGGCCGCGCCTCGCCCTCGAAGCCTCCTGAGGGACTTCGCTGCGTCCTCCTCGCGCCCTTTGCGGACCAGCCAATAAGGAGACTGCGGGCGTGATAGGGGGCGTGGTCATGATGCTGATTGGTGGAAGGAGGAGAGAATGGGCGGAGGTTGGGTGTGGGAGGAGGCTTTTTGAGTGTTGGAGTGTTGGAGGTTGGAGACTGGAGTGTTGGAGTGTTGGAGTGTTGGCGATTGGAGTGTTGGAGGTTGGAGTGCTGAAGTGTTGGAGAGTTGGAGGTATGGGTGTGTTGGTGGAGGTTAGAATGGAAATGGTGATGGTGATGAATTCATCCTCACCTGGCGGTGGTGGTGAAGGTGATGGCGGTGGTGGTGGTGGTGGTGAAGGTGATGGTGAGGGTGAGGATGATGAAGGTGATGATGTCGATAAGGATAACGATGACAATAATGATGATGCTAGTCATACGAACAATATTGATAAAAAGGAAAAAATGGAAATAACAGTTTATTACCAAAATAACATGAATATTACCTCCCTCCCCCTTCTCTCCCTCACCCACTCCCTCACCCCACCCCCTCCCCCCCTCACTCCCCCCCTTCTCTCCCTCCCCCAAATAAACCCCCACACTCCCCCCTCCCCCCCTAACCCCCCCCCCCCCTACCTCACCTCCGGCAGGAAATAAGCGCAGCCGAAGAGCACGAAGAAGGGCGCCGCGCAGAGAGCCGTCGCGAGCGCCCAGGGCAGCAGGTCGGCCATCACGTACGCCGCCATCTGCCCGAGCGCCACCAGCACCTCCTCGAACCCCAGCAGGAAGCCTCGAAGCCTGGGCTCGCTGAGTTCGGAGATCAGCGTCGCCGGCAGAGGCCCGAGGACCATGTAGATCCCGCTGGACAAGTACCGGGCCAAGTACAGCACGGAGAGGTAGGGCGTGAAGGCCTGCAGGAGCCACAGGAGGGCGATGGGGAGGTACATGATGAAGAGCAGGCGCGAGGGGCCTGTGACCTCCATGAGCGGACCCGTGAATAACGTCACCACCAAGCCTGCAACGCTGGGCGAGGCCACTGGGGGTCAAAGGGCAGGGGTTAGGGAAGGCTTAGCATGACGGAAATACGAAATACGGAAGAATGATAATACGAAAATGCGAAATACGGGAGAATGGTGATAATACGAAAATACGAAATACGGGAGAATGCTGATAATACGAAAATACGAAATACGGGAGAATGGTGATAATACGAAAATACGAAATACGGGAGAATGGTGATAATACGAAAATACGAAATACGGGAGAATGGTGATAATACGAAAATGCGAAATACGGGAGAATGGTGATAATACGAAAATGCGAAATACGGGAGAATGGTGATAATACGGAAATACGAAATACGGGAGAATGCTGATAAAACGAAAATACGAAATACGGGAGAATGGTGATAATACGAAAATACGAAATACGGGAGAATGGTGATAATACGAAAATACGAAATACGGGAGAATGGTGATAATACGAAAATACGAAATACGGGAGAATGGTGATAATACGAAAATGCGAAATACGGGAGAATGATAATACGAAAATGCGAAATACGGGAGAATGGTGATAATACGAAAATACGAAATACGGGAGAATGGTGATAATACGGAAATACGAAATACGGGAGAATGCTGATAATACGAAAATGCGAAATACGGGAGAATGGTGATAATACGGAAATACGAAATACGGGAGAATGCTGATAATACGAAAATGCGAAATACGAGCAGACAGGGTCACGCGGCATCAGAGGGGCAAGCAGAGGGGTCACAAGAGGAGTCGGTCGAAGGAAGAACCAAGAAGCTCGTGGTCAGCGACTCGACACACTGCGGAAAGACTCAAAGGGACCGTAAAGCACAAGGAACATCGCACCTGCAAGACACTGGAATTAGTGCATGACCAGGCAGGAAGAGGGGCAGCGAAGGACGGAAGCGGAGAAGGAAAAGGACGACGAACCATTGAGCAATCACACCTAGGCGGAAAGAAAAGGAAAGAGACAGAATAAACCGGAAATGAAATGAGAACATTAGGCCCAAGACTTGAGATAAAATCACAAGATAAAATGAAACTTAAAATCAAACTTAAAGTTAAATACAAAACTCAAGTTTCAAAATAAACCAATGAACTTTAAAAAATACAACTTAAACGTAAAAAATTCAAAGTAAACTTAAAAGCTACAAACTTAAGATTTATACAGACCCAAATTACATAAAAAATCTAGCACTAACTTGAGAAATAATACAAACTAAAAATTAAACAAATAAAAAGATCTCAAAGAAGACCAGCCACATGTTGGTAAAGTGTAATACAGAATCTATCATCTCGACTTGGACTAACGCCTGATACACTAATTTTCAAGAACTAATTAATTTTCAGAGCACTTTCCTTTACTTACAAAACTAAACACTCGGCACACACACTAGAAAATCTCACTGGCACAAGCCTTCAAGCAAAAGCAAAGAGGGAGATCAATCTAGGCCAACCGTCGTCAGAAGATCGGCAAAAGCAAGCCAAGAGAGCAACTGCAGGATCCTTATCATCCGGCAGGCCATCTAAAGGAGGAGGATCAATCATCCACGTCCCCATCCTCATCTAGCTCCGCATCATCTGGCAGGTGGAGTTCATCATTCGTCCTGTAAGGCCTCAGCTGATTGAGGTGGTAAATCTTCTCCTTGTGAGGAGGAGACAGTACTCTGACCAACCGTGTTGCAGGATCGGTCTCCTTAATACGAGCTGGACCAAACCAACGAGGTCCAAGGGCTCCACGCCGGCCTGCTCGTGAGGCAGAGGTATCAACTGGGCGTATCAGGTGAGTTGGTCTATGAAAGCCAATACATATTTATTACTTTGGGAGGTCACTTCCAGGTGCATAAGGTCTGTAGATACCCTTTTGTGATGCATCAGCAAGAGGAGCACAATAAGCCATCCCTTACGTTTCTGGCAAGGTCAATATGTACCAACATATTCTTTTACTGCAGCCAACATGTTAAGGAAGTAAGAGTAACCCCTGAGCTTACAATATGTCCAGTAAACCCCAGGATGACCTGCTGTTGCACTTTAATGAGCCAAATGAATGACAGAACATCTTTGTCTTTGGCACAACCAACTGATCTGGGAGGTGACGGACATGGAACAGAACTCTTCAAGATTAAGAGGAAGGCAACGACGTGGCAAAGTCTGTTCCGCTAAATACCCAATCACCTCTTTCCACAGGGGATCCTCAAGTTGGTGACGACGCAGATCATCTAAATCACGCTTGTGAAGTTCTGTTGCAGCCACTGCACTAGTCAACTGGTCTGGGACACGATGTTGAGTCCCTTGCTTGTATTTCAAAACATAATTATAAAAAACTAAGTTCGCAAACTTTTGGTCTTCCTACTAAATACATAGGTCAAAGGTCTATGGTCTGTGCAGATGTAGAAGCAGCGCCTATACTCATAGCAGTCAAAGGCTCTTACCCCTCTACTACTACTTTGCATCAAGCAGGCAATGATTGCAACACCTGATGCATTGGTGTGAATCTCAAAGGGCCTGTCAAAATCTGGCTTATTGAGAACTGGGGCTGAGTAAGTGCCTTCTTCAAGTTCTGGAAAGCAGCATCTTCCTGCTGGCTCCAGACAAGCTTAGAATCTTTGCGTGTAAGCCTGGTAAGTGGCGAAGCAATGTCGGAATAATCTTTAATATACTTCCTAACGAAGCCTGTACAGCCGAGGAAAACGATGCACTTCCTTTTGGTTCCTAGGCTGAGGCATCTCCTGCATTGCAACCACCTTATCTGGGTCAGGTTCCACATCCTTGGGCGAGATCTTGAAGCCCAGGAATTGAAATGTGTCTGTTGCAAAAATGCATTTCTTCCTGTTGAGCCTAATCCCTGCTTTTAAAGGCAACAGAGTCTCATCTAAATGCCCCAGATAGTCACCGAAATTACTGCTGTGCACCACCACGTCCTCTAAATAGGCAATGGTGTGCTTGCCTGAAACAGATGAATGCACACAGTTAACAGCCCACTGAAATTTTGAAGGGGCGATTGCCAACCCAAATGGCAACTTCCTGAACTGGAAAAGTCGATGCCCATCTAAGAATGCAGTCTTTGGCTTAACATCTAGACTGATATCTACTGTCCTGTAGGCACTGCGAGCATCCAGAGCAGTAAACCACATTGTTCCATGCAACTGATCAATGCACTCATCAATGCGTGGCATTGGATAAGCATCCTGCCCTGTAATGCTGTTGAGACCTCTGTAGTCCATACAGAAACGGGTGGGCCCATCTTTCCGACGATAATGATTGGGGAATGCCAAGGAGGTGGAATGCTCAGTAACACCCTTTGCAAGCATATTGTCACATTCCTCTCATATGAACTTTTTAGAGGCGTCTGGGAGACGCCACTGCCACACGCATAATGGACCTTCACCCTCGTTTGTTTTTAGTATGAGAGATACCAGGTACAGCCCCTGACATTGCCTGTGCATCAAATAATGCCACATACTTAACTAGTACCTGCCTCAGATGTTGTTGCTGCCCAAGAGTGAGGTGGCCCAGATCAACCTCACTTGACAAGTCACCAAGCGCAGCATCGCCCAGCTGAACCTGATCTTCAGGGCATTTAGTAGCTGCACCTGACTGCTGAACCCCAAGTAGTGTTTGTGTCACCACACTGGGAGATCCACATCTGGCAGAATGATGTAATCATCTGCACTCCCAAAGTCACCAACAACATCAAAGCTGTCAGAGTCATCAACAATAAATCTCTCATCAAGTTCGGAATCACCATTATCACCCAAGAAGAGCTCAGTCCCCAAAGCTGACTCCTCTACAGCATACTGGAAAGAAGTTCCAGGAACACAAGGCTTTCTTATCTCAGGTTATCTCAGGTTTTATTTGACACGGTACTATTAAAAACAACACCTTTGCCACTCATATTGGCATATCCACAATCTAGACAACTAACACTGGCACTTTTCATAGTATCACAAACACTAACATCACTTTCATTTTGCTTATTATCATCATCTATATATGTGCTTCCAACCTCAAGTGAGAAGACCTGTACAATGTTTTCAACTACAACTAACCTATGTACATTTCATAACTTTACAGAACGTGCTGTCTCATTTACTCATACCAGAAACCGTAAGTTCCTCGGCGGCTTGCGTACTCCTAGGATCACTACTCTTGACGAAGCGCCCACTACGAGGCGGCACAAAAGCAGGTACAGCAGCATGTGCGACTTTGACTGCTTGTGGTGTACCTCAACAAGAACTGACTGACTCTCTGTTTGGTCTCAACAAAGATACAGAACTTTGCCTCTTCCTTCACCACAATTGCTTCCCTAATCCATCGAGGAAGCCCTTGCAAAAAGACCCGTCATCTGGGTCACCAATAGCCCGCGGGCAATCCCGTACTCCATGGTACACTATACCTCCCAAGATTAAATAGCAATCCATGGGTGCTTGTCCAGGTTGTAGCTTCTGACTATGAAGCACGCGATAAAAAAAGCTGAGGACGTACCAGTTTCACTGAACTTCTGCCTTAGCTTGTTTCTAAATTTAACCTAGGACAATATTTTCAAGGAGGGATGAATGTATTATTAGCTCTGCCGCACCCTTGCACGAAGCCTTTGCAGCTTTAATAAAAGCTGAATCGGTCTGAGGTCGAGTATAGTTCTCGGCACACCGAAGCCAGCTCTCGCCTCTTGGTTCCGTTTAAGGGGGTGGGCAGAACTAACCTCCGCCTTAAACTGAGGAATTGGATCCCTCTGCGCCACAAACTCAACAGAAGGTGGTTCTCTGCAAGAAACGAGCTTCTAGCTCACTATTCTGTGGCGCAGACTCTGGACCTCCAGTGTGAACTGAGAGATCTTTTGGAAAAGCTCTTCCTTCATTTAAAGTTCCGGAAGTATCTCGATGCCTCGGTCATCCGGATCTAACAGGAGAGCTTGCCCTGAAAGGGAGTTCCTTCTTAACGACGTAGCAGAAGCCGCCTTTTGGCTCGTCGAATGGCGGGCCCATGGCTCGGGTCTTAATCATGGTAATATTGATAGAATTATAGTTAGAGCAACTTCAACTCTAAGGCTGAACAAGACACCTAGGATACCTTCAACACGTCTACAAGAGTACCGTACTGCCCTATTACTCACAAGAACGTGCGCAGAATATTCACGCCGCTAAATAAAACATTCATACGATCTCAGACCAAACACCAGATTCATACGATCAAATTCGCAAATTTCAGGTACACGTTAATCTTACTCATAACTCACTCGCACAGGAACCGGCAAAAAACGCCCCAGAACACATAAAAACACGCGCTTAAAATCTCGCTAAAACAGACATACGAGTGAAACTAACTGAAGCACTTGCACATAAAAACTCAAAACAAAAGGCAATCATAGAAACATTCGCTTAAAACAAATGAAAACATACATACAACTTAGTAACTCACTATAACAGACAAAACTCATGGAACACGCAGACAGTTATTAAAACATTCGCTTGAAGATTGACTAAAAACAGGCCTAAAACACGTATCAAAACACTTGCATAAAAAAAAAAACATTCATAAACCTTCAGAAAAGTACAGAAATAAACACAGAACACACACACGTTAAAGAAAAAAGAAAAAAAAAATCTTGCAAACCTGAAAACATATGAAAAAAACACGTAGACTTGCGTGACCTCGCATGATTAACTCAGCAATACCTACACTTAAACGCAACCACGAAAGACAAACAGCGAATTCCTAAA
>NC_061855.1:3092651-3114550 GCF_019202785.1 Penaeus chinensis
TATTTTCCTCACAGATGCAGTTAATGAAATATTTCTGTACACGATAACAATTATTGATTCAATGTTGCGATCTTTTTTGTTTCTATCTTGTTATGTCTATGAATAGGGTTGTTATTCTTTGCTTGAGTAACTATATAAAGATAATAAATATTGAAAAAACATTCTTAGTCGTATCTACCTTCTTCAAGGTTATATATGCCAGGTATGTTGGTCTTGTTTACATTATTTCTGTAAACACAAGTTTTCCAAAAAGTGTTTTTTTTCTTTTCTTTTTTTTATCTTCTGTCTCCTTGGAAACCAGGTTTTATTACTGTCTCTTCTTGCTTTATCGCCAACTACTATTTTCTATCACGAATCCCACTTATTCACCTCTTTACTTTCTTATTGTCTCACCTTTATCTTATTTAACGATTTGCAAAGAATTACATTTCCGTTCTATTAACAACGAGAGCAAAAGCGCCATCTTTAACGCAGAGAAATATATATATAATAGTTGGAACTTACCCTCAGTGACTGTCCTGCTTGACTGCTCTTAAGAAACTGAAATTGACTACACATGCACAGCCACGCTAGTATGGCCCTGTATGTGTGTGTTTACTTCGGGGATAAACGTGTGTGCGTGTGTGTGCGTGTGTATGTGTGTGTGTGTGTGTGTGTGTGTGTGTGTTATTGAAATTATTCTCTTTTATATGAAGATGTGTATATATATTGCAGAGTTTGTTTAATTTTAGAACAAAACACATTATACGCTTCAAGAAAATATTTTCGTCAAGAAATGCATCTCTAAACAGAAAATTTAAAATCTATTCCATTCTTTTTTTCTTATATTAGAATATCTATGATCGACGTCATTAATTATGCCTGCAATATTGGCTATTGCCTTAATGACATTACAAGTGTAAATAATATTAAGTGAAATTATTAATTACACCATATAGGAACAGTATACAATATGGGGCAAGTTTATTTCAGGATTTCAAAAATACAAATATCGGATAATAATGTAAAATTGTACTGTAAATATATATATACAGAAATTAACTTTTTATGTAAACTGGGACAGGTACACAGCTCATTAATGATCTTAAGGCTAAAGCAAGGAGCAAAAATACAATATATATATATATGGGGGGGAGAGAGAGAGAGAGAAACGTGCCCTTATTTATTATATAGAACATTTGTGAACATTTAATATAATAAAATGGAATAATATATATATATATATATATATATATATATATATATATGCATACGCGCGTGCCTGTGTCACGTGTGGAGGGCATGTATGTATGCCTGTATAGTTGTATGTACTATATGTAGGTATGTATGTATCTGTATAAGTATATGTATATGTGTGATATGTGTGTGTGTGTGTGTGTGTGTGTGCGTGTTTCTGTATGTACGCCACATGCATTTAGCGTTAGCCCGAGTCTTTAAAGTATTTACAACAACTGGTGCTTATTATCAACATCCCTGAAAGCGTAGGGGAAAGGACGACAGAAAACGCCATGGAAAAAGACACAAACATTTTGTCTAAAAAGTTTAATACTCAAAACAATACACAATATCCTATCAAATTGAACCTCAACGGTGTTAATAATATTAATAATGCCAATAATGATAACATACCATCATGATTTGATCTTTGATATATATAATAAAAATATGTATACACACATGCACATACATAAATAATGTGTGTGTGTGTGATCCACTAAATTCTCTGTTAATTCACAAGCCCAGTCCTTTCCACGGGAAAAGGGAGACCGCAATCAGGGTGATATCCCGTCGCCTTCCCTGACAGTCCTTTCTTTGAGACACTGTCCTCAGTCTTGGCCGGCGAGCCAGAGGTAAAGAGTCCCCATTACCCTCACTTCCATCTACCCCATAGACGGGATCCTGACAGGTGTTTTGGGTCGAAGTGAGCTGGGAGCAACAGTGGCCGAGAGGCTCCGTGCTACTCAGGGCCAGAACCCACTACCGGATGCAGTTTATACTCAGACCCAGGAGTAAGGCAAACTTTTATAAGTATATATATATACATATATAAAGAGAGAGAGAGAGAGAGAGAGAGAGAGAGAGAGAGACAGACATACATACATACATACATACATGTACGCATACGTGTGTGTGTGTCCGTGGTCATTACAAATATCACATCAATACAATTTTGAATCTGAAGACTGTTAGTTGCAAAAAAACAACAACTAAGCCTTGAATTGACACTGTCAGTATCGTCTCGATCACGGGATAACAAAATTAATAACGTGACAAATCAACTTAAATCCCAGCGATGACCGGTAGACAAACCCAAAAATATATTTGGAAAATCTTAGCATATACATATTTTTGTACCTGATATGAGCATTAGCAATATCTCTTTCAACCTTCCAAAGTCAACAGCACCTTCAGTTTTCTTAAAGCACAATGAGAAATATTTCAATGTCTAACAACATATGACTGCCAAACAACCAAACAGCCACACAATCATTCCCTTAAAACAACGATTTTCTCAAAGACCTTTTCGCTTTATCGTTTTTTGTTTTGTTTTATGTGTATATAAAGCTGAAGCAACTTCCGCAAACCCAATTCTTTTACGCGGTTATCGATCCTGGCGGACGTTGCAAATTGCCAGGAGTGCTTTGTCGCTACAACTCAAGCCAGGCGACCCCGAATTCTATTTCCCTACAACTAAGACGATATAGACCAATTTTTTGGACCAGTCTCCCCTTCGTTATCCCATTTTCCACTTTAGTCGACGCCAAATCCGGCGTCCATCTCTCCTTCGCTATCCCGTCTTCCTAGTGAATCCTCAAGGCCAGTCTTCCCATTCCACGCAGACCCTGTATCGACCTCCGTTGCCCCCTTAAGCACGGAGGTTTTTCACGATCCAGTCGATGTAATAGATGACGCTCGTGTAAATCCCCGAGCTCTCAGGGGCGCCGCAGACGATGGGGCCGCGACTGACCACGCCGATGACGTATCTCCGCGTCCTGTTGCTGATGACCATAGGGCCTCCGGAGTCACCTGTGCAGGCGTCGTGCTCCTCGCCTCCGGCACACAGCACCTGCGGGAGAGGGAGGACGGAGGGTGGGTTATGGAGCGTGTAGGTGGGTGGGAGGGAGGAAAGGAGGGAGATAGGGACAGAGGGAGAGGGAGAGGGGAAAGAGAGTAGGAGGAAGGACAGGAGAGTTGGAAGGAAAGAGGGAGGGAAAGAGTGGGAGAGGGAGAGAAAAAAGGAGAATTGGAGGGAGGGAGGTAGGAAGAGAAGACAGAAGAGTGGGAGGGGGATAGGGAGAGAGAAAAAGAGAGTAGGAGGGAAGGAGAGGGAATCAGAAAGGGAGGGAGAGAGAGAGAGAGAGAGAGAGAGAGAGAAAGACAAACAGACAGAGACAAACACACACACAATACACACACGCACTTTAACACCAGCAACTGCACGCTCTCACCATATCAGGGTCGGGATAATCGCGGAGATCCTGAGCGCAGTAGCGGTCACTGATGGGCACAAACCCGTGCTGGAGGACGTCCGAGAAGGTCCCAGTGCCGGTGCGGGAGGAGAGGGCCTCTGTGGACGGAGGGAAGGGAGGAAAGGGACAATTGAGAACATGAACGAGAAGTATGAAGAGATGGAAGAGAAATGGAAGAGGAAAATTAAAAAAGATTGATGAACAATAGAATAGAAATGGAAGTAGGTGAACAAGAAGCAAAAGTAGATGAACAAGAAATGGAAATAGATGAATAAAAGAATGGAAATGGAAATAGATGAACACGTAATAGAAGAGAAATGGAGTTAAAACAAGAAAAAAACAGAAATGGAAATAGATAAACAAGAAATAGAAAGAGATGAACAAGAAAAATAGAAATAGAAGAAAGTTACGAGGTTTAGTGGTGTTTATCATGATCTGATCCGATGATCATCACACACACATATACATATACCAAAACTAATATCAATACGACCAAAAACAACAACAACAACAACAAAAAACAACCACAACGGCCTTACCAGTGGCGCCCCAGCCGGCGATCCACGCGCGCCTCGTCTTCAGATCCCGCGCGGAGAAGCCCAGGTCCCTTAGCGGCTCCAGCGGAAGGCACACGGGCGTCACGAAGACTGAGGGGGGGGGGGGGGGGGAGAAGTTTGGTAAAAGTTATAGAAAACAAAGGGGGGGGGGGGAGGTTGTGAAGTTCGGAAAGGATTATTGAAGATTTTTTTTTTTTTTTTTTTTTTTTTGATGGGTTGGACATTTTTTTGTTTGTTTGTTTGATGGATATTACGTTTTTTTTTTTATATTATTGGTTTGGTATAGGTTTCACTCCCGGTTTCTCTTATTTTCTTTATTCCCATCTTTCTCGATCTCTTTTTCTTTCTTTCTTCATACGGTTATCTCTCCCTCTCTCCCTATCTCCCTCCCTCTCTCTCTCTCTCTCTCCGTCTCTCTCTCTCTCTCTCTCCGTCTCTTTCTCTCTCTCTCTCTCTCTCTTCCCCTCTCCCTCTCTCTCTCTCCCTCTCCCTCTCCCTCTCTCTCTCTCTCCTTCTCTCTCTCTCTCCTTCTCTCTCTCTCCTTCTCTCCCCTCCCCCCCCCCCCTCTCTCTCTCTCTCTCTATATATATATATATATATATATATATATATATATCACTCTCTCTCTCTTACTCCCTCTCTCACACTCCCTCTCTCCCTGTCCCTCTCTCTCTCGCTCTCTCTCTCCCTGTCCCTCTCTCTCCCTCTCCCTGTCTCTCTCTCTCTCTCTCCTGTTAACTGCTGTTGTCACAGCAGTAGCAACAGCCCTGGGGAGGTCGAGTGAGGAGGCCGAGAAGGCAGTTTCGGTCGCCATGACGGCAATGACCCAGACTGTCGCAGCCCTGAAGGGAAGAAAGCTGGATAGAGCAAAACCAACCTCACCCTCACCCCAGTACGAGACTCCCCTCCCCACTCCAAACCAGGCCATGCCTTCACAGGCAGAGCCAAAACAGGCTGAATCTGTGCAGCCAGAGCCAGATCACGCTGACCTTGCCCAGGCAAGGCCAGCAAGGCCAGCCAAGAAAAAGCCTGAGAGAAAAGCCGAACCAAAAAAGTCAGAGCTACCAAAGGCTCTCCACCTCCCAGTGGACCCAAGGTTAGCCTGACAACAGACGAGGAGCCCTCAACCAGCGAGGACCTCGCAATGGAGTTGTCAGACTCCGACGATGTCTCTGATGTAACTATCACTGAGTAACATCATGACACACCATCTAAGCATCCTACAGTGGAACATCAATAGCTTCTCTGCAAAGAACGCTTTTCTCCAAGCAGTAGTGCGATCAAGGAACATTGACATTGTCATGCTCCAGGAGACGTTAACAGTGGACACTGTTCGCTTCTCAAGGTACCATGCCTTCACACTGCCACGAACACCTGGCAGGAGAGGCTTGATCACCCTTGTGAGAGCAACAATCCCCTGCTCCGCAATAGCCGATGCATCGCACTGTGGAGACGATGTTGAATCCCTTGCTGTCGAGGTTCACCTGGCCGGGGGGCCCCTCAAACTGTACAATGTGTACAGCCAGCCACGCTGTAGAAGCTTAGACATCAGCCAGGTCTGTGCTTCTGCTGCACACGACCGAGTGATCATAGGGAGCGACTTCAATGCACACCACCCCATCCTGGCTCCCTGCCGGGCACCGTGTGCGGCCGGCTATCACATAGCCGACGTGCTAGAGACATTCCCTGAGATCGCTCTCCTCAACACCCAAGAGCCAACACACGTCAGAGGAGGGGTCCTAGACCTCACCCTGGCCACTGCGACTCTGGTGGGGAGGATTGGCTGGTGTGTCGATGAGACCGTCACAAGTGACCATTACGGCACTATAACTACCGTCATGGATGCTGGCCCAGCCGAAATCCTAAGACCTAATCCAAGATGGAAAACAGACAAGGCCAACTGGCAGGCGTTTCAAAACGCCTTGGCCCTCTGTCTGAGATGCAACGATCCCCCACAAAGCGAAAATGTGGAAGTGTTCGAAGCTAGCCTGCTAAACGCCATTAATGAAGCAACCTCACAGACCATACCCAAAACTCGGCCTGGGTCCAGAAGTCACAAAGACGCCTGGTACTTCAATGATGAGATCAGGGAGGTCAACCACAAGGTGAACATGTGCCAAAAACTATTCCGAAGGCAAAGAACCCCTGACAACTTATCCCTCCTAAGGGAACCTGTCACGGATGCCAAGGAAACTGCCAACAGAGTCAGGCAGGAAAAGTGGCTGGAATGGTGTGAGTCCTTCGACCACCAAACCACCCTTTCAGAGCTGTGGCAACGGGTCAAGCGAGCTACCAGCCGCTCAGCCCCGAGGTGCACCCATCACGACCCCCAAGCAGAGGCTAACAGACTGGCGCACGAGTTCTCTGCGAGAACGAGCAGCAACAGTCTGCCAGCCGAGCTGAGGGCAAGACAAGAGCGTCTACAGCCAGACAGACACGCTCAGATCAGAGAAAGGGCAGCCGAACCCGATAACTCAGACGTTATCTTTTCTCTGAGGGAACTAAGGAAAGCCTATAAAACCAGTTCCAACACAGCCCCGGGCTCTGATGGGATCTCGTACCCCATTATCTCCCAGCTAGGACTAGCAGGTGAGCGTGCACTCTTGCAACTCATCAACAAGTCCTGGGAAACTTCCACTCTACCCCAGAGTTGGAAAAGGGCTACCATAGTTCCCGCCCCAAAACCAAAGGAGCCAGGGAAGTACCGCCCCATCTCTCTGCTCAGCTGCCTGGCCAAGACGGCTGAGAGGATGGTACTAAACCGGCTTCAATGGAAAACGGGACCCCCGCACGAACACCTTCACGGGTTCACAAGGGGCATGGGCACAGCACACAGCATAGCCACGCTCTTAAGCACAATCAGCAAGGGCCCAGCTGTGGTGATATTCCTTGACCTGGAGAAGGCTTTTGAACTGGCAAGTCCGCTTGCCATTCAGGAAAGCCTGATCCAGAAGGGAATCAAAGGAAAGCTCTTGGCTTGGATAGGTGACTACTTCAGGAACAGGACTGCCAATGTCAAATTCCAGGGTCACCTATCGCAGCACATGCTGCTCGAAAATGGAACGCCACAGGGTGGGGTTCTCAGTCCAGCCTTATTCAACACTTTAATGTCCTGCATCCTCAACATAAACCTCCCAGTGGGGTGCCAGATCATCTCGTATGCAGACGATCTCGCTATCACCTCCACTGGACCACGCAGCCAGAATAAAGCCCAGCGTTGTCTGGACCTCGTGTCAGAGGAGTGTTGTAGGACAGGACTAAAGATCTCTGCAGCCAAATCCAAAGCCATGGCTCAGAGACAGAGAGTTCGAGGCACAAGACTGAAAATCCAGGGAGTGGAATTAGAATGGGTCAAGGACTACCTATACCTTGGGGTAAGGATAGACCGGACCCTCTCCTTCCATAAGGAGGTCCAGTACCTGGTTGACCGAACCAAAGCAAGACTGTCCGTCATGAGAGCAATGACTGGGAGACGCATAGGGGCCAGACACAAAGTACTAAGATCATTCTATGTACATGCTGTCCGGCCCATTGTGGACTTTGCCTCAGTCGCTCTAATTGCTGCAAAGAAAAAGCACACAGACAAATTAGAAACAGTCCAAAACGAAGCTGCCAGGATCATTCTGGATGCCCCGAGGTGGACGAAGGTCCTCAACCTCCTGATGGAGGCAAACCTTCTCCCCCTGGACTCACGAATCGATCTAACGGCAACACAATTCCTGTCAAAGGTCATCCAGGCTCCCAGGAACACAAGCCTAAGACAAAAATTAGTCAGATGCCTCGAACAAGACAACGAGCTCGTTGCAAACAACTCCTGGCTGTCTCATACAGCCAGGGTGTTGATACGCCATCAGCTCAAAGAACAGCTTCTTGCTAAGGGCATGGACTCCCCCCACCCCGACTTTGCCGAAGCCCCGCCGTGGGCACTGAGCCTGATAGAGTTCAACATAATGAGCCTGTCAATGAAAAAGAGCCTATACCCCATGCCTAGCCTAAAGGCAGAAGCCCACAGGGTCATTGCAGCCATCACTCCTCCGGGTAGTAGAACATACTACACGGATGGATCGGTCGATCCCTTGAGCCACACTGCAGGCGCCGGCTTTGCAGCTAGGGATGCCACGCGATCCATGAGGGTAACAGACAACGCCTCCTCGCTACAGGCAGAGGCAGTTGCAATCATGGGAGCCCTAGGCCACGCGTCCCTAAGGGAAGGACACGTGGTCATACACACAGACTCCAGGGCAGCCATTGACTGTCTTCAGCACAGCTCACCCACAGACAACATCTACCTACTGACCACGATTCTCACAATGGCACAGAGAATTCTTGCTCAGGGTAGAAGAATTATCATCAACTGGGTCCCAAGCCACATCGGCATCAGAGGGAACGAGCTTGCTGACAGACTAGCCGTCGCTGGCAGGGGTATGCCCCCAAATCCCATGACGATAAAACCGAGCCGAAAATTACTTATGGAGAAGTGTGCCTTGGTCGGTCATACCTTCCTACGGCAGCTCCACAGAGAGGAAACGAGAACCTCCCCCTCGGCCAGCTGGTACTCAGACGCCACAGGCTATGAACCACTGGCACTCTCTGAAGTAAGTAACAGAGGTACCGAAGTCATTCTTCACAGAATGCGCCTAGGTTACCACTGTGCATGGCAGATTATCCCAACAATCGAACGCGATGAATGGTGCTGCAAGCACTGCGGCGAGCCGAACGCCACACTAGTCCACTACCTAGAAAACTGTGACCATACACAATTCCTGAGACATGGACCGCCCACAACAGCCGCCGTGCTGGTAAAGAGGCTATGCGAAATGCTTACACCATGGCGGCAGGAGCGCTTGCTGGCAATCCCGCCGCCACGGTAAGCACCGAGTGTCAGACAACTCAATGAGACAGCCGTAAAAAGCTGACACAGGCCGGGCCATATCTAGAAGGCCCGGGCGAAGCTAGAACTTCGCAAACCAAACCACCATCTCTCTCTTTCTCCCTCTCTCCCTCTCCCTGTCCCTGTCCCTGTCCCTCTCCTCCCTCTCCTTCTCCCTGTTCCTCTCCTTCTCCCTGTCCCTCTCCCTCTCTCCCCCAATTCCTCCCCAACATCCTCTACCTCTCCAACACACCCCAACTTACTGCCATCGATCTTGGCGGGCGTTGCCAGTCGCAGGAGAGCGATGTCGTTGCAGCTCAGGCAAGGCGACCCGTAACCCTCGTGCACAATCACCTGCTCCACGGCGATGTCCTGCGGCGAGGGAGCGCAGAGGTTCTTGTGGCAGTCGGGGTCTCTGCCGACGGTGTGCTCGCCGACCCTCACGCTTTCCCTGCGGCGGAGAGGGCGCGGGCTCAGTGGGTGCTGCCTTCTTTGTGTGTGGGTTGTTTATTTAGATGGTTAGCTTTGTTTTGGTTGATTTGTTGCTTTGTTTGTGTTTATATTTTATGGCTTGTTTTTCCTCTCTGATTTTCTCCTCTTTTTCCTCTATGTATGTATGTATGTATGCATGTATGTATGTATGTATGTATACATATATATGTGTGTGTATGTGTGTATGTGTATGTGTGTATGTGTGTATGTGTGTATGTGTGTATGTGTGTATATGTGTGTGTGTGTGTGTGTATCTATATGGATATATATATACACACACCACTCTCTCTCTCCCTCCTTACCCCTCCTTACCCCTCCCTCCCTCCCTCCTGCCCCCTTCCCTCCCTCTGCCTCCCCCACACTCACAGAGTCAGAGAGGCGCCCCTGTGGACGCAGTGGGCCGCCGTCAGCACGTAGCGCTCGGAGAGGAGGACGCCGCCGCAGAAGAACCGCCGCCGCCCCTCGGCATCTGTTGAGAACGCACGTTATATGTACACATATACATACATACACACACACACACTCACAATCTCACACACACACACACTCACACACACATACACACTCACTTTGTTTTCTTTTTTTTCTAATGTTCGATGTTTTCTTTCTTTTTTTTCATTTTTCTTTGTGGTAATATAGTGATTCGCGCCGCTACTCGCCTATGTTTTTTACCGCTTTCATATTCGCCAAAGAATAAAATCATAATTACAATAAAAAGACACATATCACTGATGACAATAATAATAAAAACAACAAATACCACGATACTGTAAAACAAAGTACCATAGCAACAACAAATTCATAGTAATAACAACATAAAACAAAATCTACGCTTACTTCGCCCTCTGAGCAGAACCATCCAGGGCCAAGACAGCAGAGGAGCAGGCACTCCGATGACCCGGTCGACCAGGGCGGTGGTCCCACACTGACGAGGCAAGAGCTCTCTCCCTCTTAGCTGTGGCGGAGGGATACGCGCTTAAAATGATGTAGGCGAGCTTAATTTGAAGGACACGGGCTTAATATGTTGGATACGAGCTTAAGGTGAAGGACTACTGGCTTAAAATGTGTTTAAGGTGGAGGATATCGGCTTAAAATGAGCTTAAGGTGAAGGATATCGGCTTAAAATGAGTTTATGGTGAAGGATACGGGCTTAAATTGTTGGATACGAGCTTAATGTGAAGGATACGGGCTTAAAATGAGCTTAAGATGAGGGATACGGACTTAAAATGAGCTTAAGGTGAAGGATATGGGCTTAAAATGAGCTTAAGGTGAAGGATATGGGTTTAAAATGAGCTTAAGGTGAAGAATGCGGGCCTAAAATGATACGAGCTTAATTTAACGTGAAGGATACGGGCTTAAAATGATAGATACGAGCGTAAGGTGAAGGTTACGAGCTTAACTTAAGGTGAAGGATATGGGCTTAAAATGATGGTTACGGACTGAAAATGATGGCTTGAATTGAAGGATACCAACTTAAAGTGGGCTTAGAATATGGGATAAAAGGGATGAATGAGAGTTTGAAGTAAGGTACAGCTTAAAGTGAAGGGTTCGGACTTATAGTGAGGGATACGGGCTTAAAGTGAAGAATATGGGCGTGGAGTGAGGGATACGGGCTTAAAGTGAAGAATATGGGCGTGGAGTGAGGGATACGGGATTAAAGTAAATAAAAGCAGATAGAGAACCAGCGATAAAGCGACCGAATCAAAATGAATAAAAAGAAAAGAAAACAAAGGAAAACAAAATACAATTTCACTCACCCTGCTCTCAGATGGTCCCGGCGACACGACAGCTGGCGCGTCTTCGCAACACACGAGAGCTCTCCTTTGAGTGAACGAGCAGATGAAGCTGAAGATGATGTGAATAAATAAATAGTGATCATAATGAAATAAATAAAATAATAAGATAAGGTAAATATTAAAATAAGTATATAAATAATGGAGTGAATCATTCACATTTTCTCATTAACCTTTTCCCCATTCTCTCTCACCTGTATATATATATCGCATTCACAAACTCTCATATTTTCTCTCTCACTCAAATACATTTCTTGCACTAACACACTCTCACATTTTCACTCTCACTCATATACATTTTTCACACTAACAAACCCTTACATTTTGTCTCTCACAACATTTTCTCTCTCTTATATAAATTTCTCACACTAACACACCCTCACATTTTCTCTCTCACACACTGCACATCCTCACATTTTCTCTCTCACTCATATACATTTCCCACACTAACAAACCCTTACATGTTCTCTCCCGCTGATAGACATTTCTCACACAAACGCATCCTCCCATATTATCTCAGTCACCGCCTCACCCTTCCCCGGTCCCGCCCACAGAAAACGGAACCCGGGACCTAAGACGCACCTACGTAATGTCTCGAGAGCGCCTGGTGGTCGCCGGATGAAGAGGTCGTTCAATCGAGGACACTGCTGCAATTCCACACACCGACCTGGGTTCCCGCTGCGAGTGGTGCATCCTGAAATCAATTGGCATAGGGATTGAGAGTCGGGTGGCATGCGTCCAGTCCCTAGCGGGTAATAATGCCATTCATTTGGTTCTGAGTGACATGCAAACGTCTCAATAGTGCCATGAATTTAGTCCCTAATGGTATCCAAGTGTCACTGATTTCGTCCATATCCAAACCGCTTAATAATGCCATTCATTCAGGCCCCAATGATACCCAAACGGCATAATTGCGTCATTTATTTTATCCCTAATATCCAAAAGGATCAACAATGCCATTAATTCAATTCCTAATGATATCTGAGCTTGATTATGTCAATCTTTTTATGCTTAAAAGTGCCATTTAGTCCCAGTTTATATCCCAACGCTAAATAGTGTCATTAACACAGTCCCTAATGATATCCAATCGGGATAATAGTGTAACTCATTAAGTCCTTAATTATACCCAAAACTGGCTTCATACTGCCATTAATTTAATCCCTAATCATATCCAAATGCCACAACAGTGCCACTGATTCAATCTTGCACTGCAATCTAAACCATCTAATAGTGCCATTTACGATATTCAAAACGGCTAAAACAGTCCAATTAATCCGGTCCCTAATATCCCAAATCGACTTAATAATGCAATTAACTCAACCCTTAATGATATATAAAACAAAAACGTCCTTCTTAACTTACTTTGGGCCTGGGAAGTGACGACCGAGGCCACGGCGGCGAAGGTGACGACGGAAGCCAAGAGGTTCATCTGAGACGCGGGAGAAAGGAGTCAATGGAAAGGAAAAGAAGCGGTTGATTGTTTCGTTCATGGCAGGAGCGGCTTCCGTGGTCTGGATGCGTGGGAAGGGGGGGGGGGGGGGGGAGGTTCGTGTGTGTGTGTGTGTGTGTGTGTGTGTGTGTGTTTGTGAGTGTGTGTGTACGTGCCTGCTTGCTTGCATATCAGTCTGTTTATCTGTCTTACTGTACGGCTTTGTTGCTACTTCTGTCTGTCTGTCTCATTCCTTCACTCTCTCTCTCTCTCTCTTTCTCACACACACACACACACACACACACACACACACACACACACACACACACACGCACGCGCGTGCGTGTTTCTTTATATCCCTGTACTTTATAGTCTTTAAAAGTCCCTAACGCAAGGACGAGGTAAACTCCCCCCTCCCCCCCCTGTTTGCTTCCTAACCCCCCCCCCCCCATCCCTTCGCCCCGCCTCTTCTTCCCCTTCCCCTCTCAATCTTTCTCTTCCCTTCCTCCCTTCCTTATTCTTCCTATTCTCCTCCTCTTCCCCATTCCCTCTTCTTCACCTTCCCCTCTCAATCTTTCTCTTCCCTTCCTCCTTCCTTATTCTTTTCCTCTTCCCCATTTTATCTTCCCCTTGATCCCTCCCTCCTCTCTCTCTCTTTCCCCTCTCCCTCCACCCCCTCGCCCCCCCCCCCCTCCTCCTCGACTACGGACTTTCCTCTGGCAACTAGTTCCGCCAGCGGCCTCCAACCTCGATATAGAGAACTAAAGAGCAAGTCACTAACGTGGGGTATATCACTTTGCAATCCGTACATACTTATGAAGACAAAAAAAAAAAAAAAAAAAAAAAAAAAAAAAAAAAAAAAAAAAAAAAAAAACAGACACACACGTATAAACAAATATCTAATGATTTCTAAACTCTCCGCATATTTTCTTTCTCTCTCTTAAACTTCAGAACACGAGCGAAAATTCAAAGAGAAAAGAAAACATCGTCAAATTAAGAATCGTAAAAAATGCTCGCCCGCCCGGGGATGTTGACACGAGAAATTCCCCCGATTTTAGCCTTCGCTCCGTCGGGTTTCCCCCCACACGTTGGTAGGGGCGCGAGCGGGCGGGCGGGAGCGGGCGCGTTGAGGTCTCCGCTGGTGAGATCTAGTTTGTGGGAAAAGCTTTATCCGCGCAAGCAAGCAAGCAGGCAGGCAGACAGGCAGGCACACGCGCGCACACACACACAGACAGGCAGGCGCGCGCCCACACACACACAAACTATCTATCATCCATATGTCTATCTGTCTGCTATCTATATATCTATCCATCTCTATGTATCTATATACCTACAGGATACGGTACAAACACACACACAGTTATATAATAAATGTGCGAGCGTACATACAAGCGTATATCATTAAGTCAATCCATCAATCAACTCATATATAAATAGGCCATTTTCTACAATACCTTCGCCTAATCGGACCACCACGACAATCGGCGGATTCCCCTCAGCCTCTATCCCCCCCCCCCCCCCCCATGGAAGGTCCCAGTGATATTGCCGGGGAAACTAGCAATTTTGCAATACGTTCATGGAGACACCTCGCTATGCTGCTGAATGAAGGAGGGAGTGCCATCTGCGACTCTCCCATGGGGGGGGGGGGGATGCCGCCGCCCCCATCCCCCGCCCAGGAAAACAAAGAATCCTTCGCGTATTCACGGCGGGAGAGAGCGTATGTATATATATACACAAATATATGTATATATGTAAATATGTGTATATATGGTTATATTTATATGTATATATATACATGTATATGTATGTGTATATGTATGTATGTATGTGTTTGCGTATACATATATATATATATATATATATATATATATATATACGTTCATACATACATACACACATACATGTACATATGGCTGTGCATACAAATATGTATTTATTTTGTAGAATATATTAGTTAATGCAACTTTTTACTTGGCCACTATTAACGCTCTCGGAGACCAGCCCCTGGAATACACGTCAAGACAAAAGCGGTAGACAAGAGGCAGTTCGGGTACTCTTGCCACACGCCGATCTCAAGGACGCTCTGCCAAGCCATGAGAAATTACCTAAATAATCGATTTTGACAACTTGAATAATAACGCAAGAAAATGACGAGAAAAAAGGGAGAGAAAGCGAGGAATTCTTGAATGATCCTCAAAGTCGTGTTTCGGATAGGAAGAATTTTTCCTGTTGTGAGGCTCCGCCGTTGCCTCAGGGCCTACGCTTCCTAGGATCTCGTTTTTGTCTGTCTGCACACGCGCATACAAACACACGCGCGCGCACACTAATTAAAGTTGTCACCACGCCAGATCCCTTGCATAAAGACGATACCAAACGTTCGTAATGGTAGTGTGATATAATGATATTTTTTTTAAATCTTACATGGTATTATTTGAGTAACAAGATCGGGTGAAATAAGAAACGTTCTTAGTGAGTAACAAATCGTGTATATTTGCTAAGTATAGGCGAAGTTCCCAGTGATGATTGAATCAATTCAGTTTCTATCGTTGTTTTTCTTACACACTAAAGGGTTATTATAAATTACAAAAGTTAAGTTACCTTGCTTAAAAATAGAGGAAGTGATGATGCAGAATAGATGACCACTTTATATACTTGCTTCTGGTCACCAAGTACCTGACCAACGCTGCGGTCTCTCCTTTTTATAAGATTGAAACCCGGTGGGAGTTGCAATGTAGTCATAATGGGATTTTATTTTCACCTACTCCAGAGAGGTTTTGGATCAATTTTGTATTTGGAAGACATTTGTGACATATATTCAGGGAATTTGAATATAAAAAGTAGTTGATTTTACGCCTTGCATTGCACGTATAATTAACGTTTCTGTCAGACAGTAGCCAACTATGCACTATGTCTATTCTTTTCCTCCTTCAACGTTAGCTGTGCCCAATATTTCGTTGTTGTTGCTATTTTCACAAATACCTTATATATTTTTCTTTTTCTTTTCACACCATGATATTCTCTGATTAAATAAACGTGTAGCGAATAGAAGATATCTGTGAAAACGTTTAGTGTTACCTAACTATACCATAACAGGATCATTTTTTTCTCGCAAATATTTCAGTACAGGAATGACAACGTATTGACGTTGGAATTGTGATGTAAAGATGAAATTAAATATTTAGGAAACATATTTCATCATTTCATCAGGCTAGTTGACCGTAGATAAGAGGTACGAATGAGAACAAAAATTTGAAACTTCACAGCACAAGACAGGATGAATTCGACATGTTTCGACTGGAAGATTTTGCTTTTTTCTGCTGTGTATAAGACCGAAATACGTTTTTTTTTTTTTTTTTTTTTTAATTCAACTTCCTAGATTTATCTACATATATATATGTATATGTGTGTGTGTGCGTGTGTTTATGGATATGTTATTATTATTACTATTATTATTATTATTATTATCATCATCATTATTATATATGCATATATATATGTATATGTATATAAACATATACATACATATATATACATATATATGTATATATACTTATATATACACATATCTATACATACATACATATATATATACATGTGTGTATATATACATGTAAATATAATAATATTATTATGTATATGCATACATATATACGTGTGTGTATGTATGTATATGTACATATACATACATATATATGTATATATATACATAAATACATACAGAAGGAAATATTGATAGAGAAGACAAAAAATCAAGCAAACAAGAAGAAATAGCGAAAAGGAAACTGAAAACAATTATCAGAGTAAATATTGGCAAGAAAACGTAAAGAAACAAGGAAATGCCAATAACGAAGGAGACGAAAAAGAAGAAAACGATAATGATAGGAAGAAGAAAAACGAAGGAGATGAAGAGGAAGAAAACAATAGAATATGAAAAAAGGGAATATGACATAGAAATGGAAAACGATGAATAAACAAGGAAGTGGGAGATAATAAACAAGGTTAAAACGAAAACAAGAAGAAGAAGCAGAAAGAAATATTGATAACAAATTAGATAAAAAAGAAAAGAAAAAAAAGATAACATGAAAAAGATATAATGATAACGAATGAGAAAAATCGGAAGGAAATGCTGATCATAAAAATGAATAAACGAAAGGTTTAAAAAGAGGAAAGAAAGAAGAAAAATAAAATAAAATGGAAAAATAAGAAAAGACAAAAGACAAAAAAAGAAGTCGATAAAAAATAATAATAGCAAGATAGAGAAGTATTATTTACGAAGATAATACATAAGAGAGAAAAATATAAAGAGAAGGAAATGATAATGACAAATAACAAACAAAATAAAAAGAATAGAAGATAAAAAAAGAAGCAACTAATAACAAAAGATATGATAATAGAAAGAATTAAAGAATTTTAAAAAATGAATATAGACGGAAAATATTAATACTAAAGAAGCTAAATAACAAAGAAAATTAAAAGAAAATGAACCAAAAGACAAAATATTATCACAAAGAAAGGGGATACTTCCGCTTCCGGTCGACAGACGTAAAATAAAATAAGATAGGGAAAATGGCGGGAAATGACATCAAAGAATACATACGTTACCGCAAAGGTTTCATTACTTGAAGAATTGTACGAATAGTATCTTTTTATAAATATATTTTCCTCTTTCACAATTCCCGATTTCTAACGTATCTTTTTTATCGGACACGTTAAAGTTTACTAAAATAGTGAATAACGACACTAAAACATTATAGAAGCCAAAAGGTTCAAACTTTATAATATGTATCTTTTCACTTCATGGAAGGATACGCAATTATTTCATTAAAAAAAAAAAAAAAAAAAAAATATATATATATGTATATATATATATATTCACATCAAGTGACCTGTTTAATTCCTCAACGGATCAACTAGGAAAAGATTATATGACCAACGTTTGCCATTGTTACTTAGTGATAGGAAGTCTTTGTGTGTTTCTATATTTGTATGCATTTATAAATATGTATATATATATATATATGTGTGTGTGTGTGTGTGTGTGTGTGTGTGTGTGTGTATTTATGCATGTATGTTTACACAGCCATATAGATAAATAGATAGATAGACAGATAGGGAGATAGACAGACACCGACAGACATGTATTCGCAGAGCACAGAGCGAAGTAGGAAGGAATAGAGACCGATGACGTCATTGTAGTTATGCCTCAGGAACATACAGACACATGTACATGCATACATAGACGCAATTATGCAAAATTGCGTGCATGCATATATTCATATAGGTATATAGATATATGTATATATATATGTATATATGTGTGTATATACATATACATATATGCATTTATATATATATACACACACACGCACACACGCACACACACACACACACACACAAACACACAAACACACAAACACACACATAAACACACACACACACACACACATATATATACACACAGATACACACATGCACACACTTTATACATATATATATACATATAGGCCTACACAAATATGTCTTATCATGTATACTGTGCATATGAATACATGTGAATAGCAAGAGGCAAACGATAATACGATGAACAGAAATACATGAACACTAAATCAATATTTTGCATTAACTTTATTTGCATCTCTGCGCTACAATAACAAGACAGTATATACTTTATTAGTGATCCGAATCATGTACTCCATTCTGCCTTTGAATGCAACCTCCCCCCCACACACACACTGTTAGCAATCAAAATATGGTAAAGAAAATTGATATTGGGAAAATTGATATTGATATATATGATATGACTTTTAATATGACTTTAGTTATATGGAAATAGAGTAAGCAACAATTTCGTAATGTCTGTGCTCCTCCTCACGACATTGCAATATATTGCAATTTCTAAATGCGGAAAAAGAGGATAAATTTATTGTTAAATACTCTACTAAAATCCTGCCAGCCCTTGGTGAATTGGCTCGTTTATATTTTGCTGCCGAATCGAGTTCTTACATTAAATCATGTTCTACACACAAGTACTTTTATAGACCTTGCAACATTAGCATCTGACGTGACTGGGGTCTTCTATTCGTGTCCAGGGGCCTCAGACATGTCTCTGACACGCACGCGCACACACATCTATCAAACTCGATGGACTAGCCTATCGCCGATTCATGACTTCTGCTAGCGGATTTGCTCATATTTATTGCCAAAGGTAATATGGTTCAGTATTAGAAAGCTCCATCTACCCCATAGACGGGATCCTGACAGGTGTTTTGGGTCGAAGTGAGCTGGGAGCAACAGTGGCCGAGAGGCTCCGTGCTACTCAGGGCCAGAACCCACTACCGGATGCAGTTTATACTCAGACCCAGGAGTAATGCATACTTTTATATGTATATATATACATAAAGAGAGAGAAAGAGAGAGAGAGAGAGAGAGAGGGAGAGGGAGAGAGAGAGAGAGACAGACATACATACATGTACGCATACGTGTGTGTGTCCGTGGTCATTACAAATATCACATCAATAAGATTTTGAATCTGAAGACTGTTAGTTGCAAAAAAACAACTAAGCCTTGCATTGACACTGTCAGTATCGTCTCGATCACGGGATAACAAAATTAATAACGTGACAAATCAACTTAAATCCCAGCGATGACCGGTAGACAAACCCAAAAATATATTTGGAAAATCTTAGCATACACATATTTTTGTACCTGATATGAGCATTAGCAATATCTCTTTCAACCTTCCAAAGTCAACAGCACCTTCTGTTTCCTTAAAGCACAATGAGAAATATTTCAATTTCTAACAACATATGACTGCCAAACAACCAAACAGCCACACAATCATTCCCTTAAAACAACGATTTTCTCAAAGACCTTTTCGCTTTATCGTTTTTTTTTTTTTTTTTTTTTTTTTTTTTTTTTATGTGTATATAAAGCTGAAGCAACACGGTTATCGATTTAGAAAGAGTATTGGGGTAATTTTTCACATAGAAAGATACCAAATATCAGACTAACTTTAGATAACCACCCAATACCCATTCAAAATTCTGCTAGATTTCTTGGTCTACTCTTTGATTGTAGACTTAATTGGAAAGACCACATTGGTCAGTTAAAGAATAAATGTCAAAAAGCACTAAATTTATTAAAGTGCATTGCTGGTAATAAATGGGGAGCTGATAGGAAGTCTTTGCTAATGATATATAAAGCCCTGGTTAGGTCTAAAGTAGATTATGGGTCAATCGTGTATGATTCGGCATCGAAAACAAGTTTGAAAGGATTGGATGCTGTGCAGAATGCCTGTTTACGTGTGTGTCTTGGAGCCCTGAAGTGCACTCGGATCGAGCGTCTTGAGGTGGAGTCAGGAGTACCTCCCCTCCGACTCAGACGCGGCCAATTAGCCCTGACCTATGCCGCTAAGGTGGCTCGATACCCGAGCCATCCCAATGGCAATGGAGGCATTAGGCCCTTTGCCACAAGACTCCACGACCTCGTCGAGAAAGTCGGTATAGATCTCTCTACTATTGATACCCTGGTTCAGTCAAACATAGCGCCATGGGAAACACCCAATTTTTCCATTATGGAAGCTTGGCTTCCATCAGCTAAGGCCATGGCGCCGGAGGGTGAGGTACGCCAGCGGTTTAGAGAGATCCTTATTAAGCATTTATCCTTTTTTCATATATATACCGACGGCTCCAAGACAAATGAGGGTGTGGGTGCGGGTGTATGGTCGACTGAATGTGAACTAAAGTTTAGACTGCCGAATCATACATCGATCTTTCTTGCTGAACTTTTTGCCATTGACAAAGCTATTGATTTTGCTCTATCGACGACCCACGATAGAATAGTTATTTTCTCCGATTCATTAAGTTCACTTAAAGCTATTAAATCCTTAGAAACCACTAAAAATGAATTGCTGGGTAATATCATTCGTAAGTTACACGGTGCCAATAAATCAATCAAGCTAATATGGGTACCAGGCCACTCTGGTATCCATGGCAATGAACAGGCTGACAAATTAGCCGGGTCAACTGACGATTTGGACATTACCATAATTCGTACAGATCTCAGGTGTTTTGTGTCTCTTATAAAAGCAAAAATACATCTCCTGTGGCAAAGTGAGTGGACCAACCTCCAACTCACAAACAAAATCAAGAACACAATAGAGCCGTGGGACACCTCCCACAGAAGAGAAAGAAGAGAAGAGGTGGTGTTGGCACGCCTAAGAACAAACGCCACAAGACTCACCCACCTCACACCATACATCGAAAAAAGATTCCCTCCACAATGCCCCCATTGCACAAGCCATCTTACAATAGCCCATATCCTCATAACCTGCCATAAATTCAATAATAACAGACAAACCATAAAAAATTACTGCAGAATAAACAATATACCATTCACAACATTAAATCTATTATCCGATAATGAAAAAATAATAACTAAAGTAATTGCTTTTCTAAGGGAGACAAAACTTTATGACCTTATATAGATTGATAGAATAAATAGGATCCACTGGCTTAATAACCTTGGCCATGTGCCGCTGGTTGACAGCCAAGAAATCCAAAAAAAAAAAAAAAAAAAAAAAAAAAAAAAAAAGGTTATCGATCCTGGCGGGCGTTGGAAATTGCAGGAGTGCCTTGTCGCTACAACTCAAGCCAGGCGACCCCGAATTCTATTTCCCTACAACTAAGACGATATAGACCAATTTTTTGGACCAGTCTCCCCTTCGTTATCCCATTTTCCACTTTAGTCGACGCCAAATCCGGCGTCCATCTCTCCTTCGCTATCCCGTCTTCCTAGTGAATCCTCAAGGCCAGTCTTCCCATTCCACGCAGACCCTGTATCGACCTCCGTTGCCCCCTTAAGCACGGAGGTTTTTCACGATCCAGTCGATGTAATAGATGACGCTCGTGTAAATCCCCGAGCTCTCAGGGGCGCCGCAGACGATGGGGCCGCGACTGACCACGCCGATGACGTATCTCCGCGTCCTGTTGCTGTTGCTGATGACCATAGGGCCTCCGGAGTCACCTGTGCAGGCGTCGTGCTCCTCGCCTCCGGCACACAGCACCTGCGGGAGAGGGAGGACGGAGGGTGGGTTATGGCGCGTGAAGGTGGGTGGGAGGGAGGGAGGGAGGGAGGGAGGAAAGGAGGGAGACAGGGACAGAGGGAGAGGGAGAGGGGAAAGAGAGTAGGAGGAAGGACAGGAGAGTTGGAAGGAAGGAGGGAGATAGGGATGAAGGGAGGGAAAGAGTGGGAGAGGGAGAGAAAAAAGGAGAATTGGAGGGAGGGAGG
>NC_061855.1:3114650-3117150 GCF_019202785.1 Penaeus chinensis
GGTGCACTACATAATTATAAGCCTCAGAGAAGGATCGACGATTCCTTCTAGCTTGACGATTTCATGTTGGAGGGAAGAGATAAAGCAGAGGCACAGAGGTTAGTCGCTGACGGTAGGTATGTGGTGTCTGTCTGTCAGTCTGCTATACAAGATTATGCAAAGAGAGGAAAGGTTCAACATAATAGGGTAGGGAAAACATATAGACCAGACGTTTTGAAGAATGTCAGGGAGCCCGGCAGTGAAGCCTGGCAGGACTAGTCGTGAGTCGAGTCGGGTGTCGGGTCGGGTCGGGAGTCGAGTCGGGTGTCGGGTCGGGGGAGTCGAGTCGGCCTGTTCGTGGAAGGATGAACGCAGCGTGACCATGATATCAGCATGGTCATTGTCACAGCAGATTTGTATGCTTTGTTAATCCCGTGCTAAATCCTATAAAACACTCGAGACTCGATAATAAAGCTAGGAAATCAGAAAAAAATTACGTAACTAAAGTGGTATAACCTCCAATTCCCAACAGGAGGCAAAGGAAACGACAGGGCATGCGAAACACCCGGAGCTGCTGGTGTTAGAAGGCCAACGGCAGGTGTAACAGAAGTGGCCACAGTAGGCGCGGTGAGGTCGGATTAGCACATGTATTAACGGAAACCAAACCAAAGAAACTGAACTTGTCTCGGGTGAACGAACGTGTATTGAGGGAAGACCGTCCTCAGTTTTTGTGTTTGTTTTTGTAAATGAACGATTGTGTAAAACGGGCCGGCATTCTGTACCAAAGGCCGTGACAGAGGCGTGGCTGGCTCGGCCGCGGACACGCATGGATTCTGGAAGACAATAATATCCGACGGCCTGGCTAGCAACTTGGTAGGAATGCGACAAGGTGTAAACACTCGGCGAAGTTGGATACACGCACACATAAATATATATATATATATATATATATATATATATATATATACATATATATATAGTGTGTGTGTGTGTGTGTGCGTGCGTGTGTGTGTGTATACGCACAAAGACACACACACACACACACACACACACACACACACACACACACACACACACACACACACACACAAACGCAAACACACACACACACGCACGCGCGCATACACACACACACACTATATATATATATATATATATATATATATATATATATATATAACTCATATATATAAATATATAAACATATACACATGCACGCACACACACACAAACACTTGTGTGTGTGTGTGTGTGTATATATATATAAATATATATATATATATATATATATATATATATATAACTTGTATATGAACATATATATATGTACATATATATATATATATATATATATATATATATATATATATATATATATAACTTGTATATGAACATATATATATGTACATATATATATATATATATATATATATATATATGCTCGTTCCTGTTAATTCTTTAATATTATCCAATTCTCGAGTCTTGGATCTACCTTTCTTTTCCCATAAAAAACGCCCATCATTAGATCTTTACCCAAACTATCACATTCTTGCCCCGTGACCAACGTGCTTCAATTTACGTTTGTCGATGGTGTTTATGCTCTATTTGTCCTGCGGTCGCTCCAGATAACACGAAGTTAACGTCTATAGCACCACAATTTAAAGGTTTCCATTTTTTTTTCTATAATTTGTCTTCATTATCCAACACTCTGACCCGTAAGCAGCAATGGAAAAAAAACAACCTGATTGAAGATTTTGTTTTCGTTTTTAATGAGGTAGATTTGTTTGTTCGTTAACGAGTCAACAGCGATGGTAATTCTTCTACTTATTTCTTTTGAATTGTTACAGTCATTAGTGATAGTTGTTCCTAGGGAAATGAATTCATGGACAGTTTCATCATTGATTGTAAGATTATGCTGAGCCTGACAGTCGCTTTCTACTTTCATTAATTTGGTTTTACTCACATTTAAATATAATCCTACTTTTTCACTTTTCTTGACTACTGAATTGACTAAATCTTGGAGTTCTTGAATAGATCCGGCAAGTAGAACATCATCTGTACATCTCAGGTGTGACACAATTCTGTTATTTTGATAGTGCTTCTTTCATGATTATCTCTGCAAGTATATTGAATAAATGCGGTGAAAGAATACAACCTTGCCTAACTCCTGGGCCTACGTTGAACCAATCTGTTATTCCATATGATGTTTAAATAGGTTGATAATGCGTAGGGAAAAAAACATTTTGGACATGTTATTTTCTTTTTTTCCAGAGTATGTCATAGATAACTATGTCAAAGTTTTTTTGTAATCGATACAACAAAAGTATAGATTCTCATTTGTTCTCTGTGTTTGTCTATGATCGTCTTTATATTAAGAATTTGTTCTCTGGTACATCTTCGAGGACAAAACTAGCTTGTTCTGAAATTTCACCACCTAATCTTGATTTCATACGCCCAGCAAGATTTGTTTAGGAATATTTTGCTGTTATTCTGTTATTATATTCTAATGCGTCTCCTTTCT
>NC_061855.1:3119650-3122150 GCF_019202785.1 Penaeus chinensis
TTTTCTGGGATTTTAATAGTAGTTTTGACGTGATCTCTTGAGGTGATAAATAATTTCAAATGTTCGGCATCAAAATTTCCCGTTTCGTTATATCTGTTGAATATGAACGCATAGTACTAATAATGCGTTATTTGTTTTACTGAACACATTACTTGAGATATGTGTATTTTTAAAGCAGAACGTAAGATATCAAGAAATATTAAAATTACCTATTAGTGACTGTAAGAATTGAATTGACGATAAGGAAATTGAAATTGACTATAAGGATAACAAAAAATATCGTTTACCTATCGTAAAAGTTTTTGTGAAACACACACACACACACACACACACACACACACACACACACACACACACACACATATATATATATATATATATATATATTTATTTATATATTTATATTTATATATATATAAATATATAAATGCGTACTTACATATATAGCTGTATATGGGTGTGCGCGCGTGCGTGTGTGCGTATGTATGTTTTTGGTTGTATCCGAGAGTGTGTAGAATAGCGTATCCATTTTTGATGGTTTTTTTTTATTGAAATGTATTTTGAAGTCTCCAATATTTTGATACTCGGTTGATTCCTGCCAAATCGATCGCGTTAATAATCAGTCCCCTAGAGAACAAAATTAAACAAATAATAATAATGTTAGGTAAATATATATATATATGAAGGAATTAGCAACACTATTCAAAATATCACCAATACGAACAGCTATGCTATAAACGCTATCAACAATAATCAGAATCACAATAGTCATAATAACGATATAATTATCTCTTCCAGGGTTTTACGAAATAAAAAAAATATATTCCGGTGATGGACATGACACATCGATCGGTCTAGAAAGGAAGAAAATCGGTCGCATTTGCACAGTTTTGCACTCGTGGATCCTTCTGCAACATCTTGCAACATGGCGAGCGTGGCGAGGCGGTTGGGGACTATGTTGTATTTAGTGAGTCCGAATGCAACGACGTTTGAGAAGCCTGAAGAAGTTCCCTTGTATGTAAATGAGGTAATGGTGTTTGTTTTTTTGTTTGTTTGAGTTTATTGTTTATCTCTGTTTTTTTACCGTTTTTTTTTTTTTGTGTGTGTTTTCTTTTCTTTCCTTTTTTCTTTTAAGTTTTTTTTATTGTAATTTAAGTGCGTTTTGTCTTTTTCTTTCTTTTTTATTTCTTTTAGCATTTTGTGTCTTTGTTCTTTCTTGTCTTTTTCTTCTCCTCCTCCTTCCTCTCCTTCTTCTTCTTCTTCATCATCGTCTTTTCCTCCTTCAATTTCTTTTTCATCTTCTTCTCTTTCTCCTTCCCCTTCTCCTTCTCCTTCTCCTCTTCCTCCTTTTCCTCCTCCTCCTCTTCCTTTTCCTCCTCCTCCTCTTCCTTTCCCTCCTCCTCTTCCTCATCTTCCTTTCCCTCCTCCTCCTCCTCTTCCTTTTCCTCCTCCTCCTCTTCCTTCCCCTCCTCCTCTTCCTTTCCCTCCTCTTCCTCTTTCTTTTCCTCCTCTTCCTCTTCCTTTTCCTCCTCCTCCTCTTCCTTTTCCTCCTCCTCTCTTCCTTTCCTCCTCCTCCTCTTCTTTCCCTCCTCCTCTTCTTCCTTTTCCTCCTCCTGCTCTTCCTTTTCCTCCTCCTCCTCTTCCTTTTCCTCCTCCTCCTCTTCCTTTCCTTTTCCTCCTCCTCCTCTTCCTTTTTCTTCTCCTCCTCTTCCTTTTCCTCCTCCTCCTCTTCCTTTTCCCTCCTCCTCCTCTTTCTTTTCCCTCCTCCTCTTCTTCCTTTCCTCCATCCTCCTCTTCCTTTTCCTCCTTCTCCTCTTCCTTTTCCTCCTCCTCCTCTTCCTTTTTTCTCCTCCTCCCATTTCTTTCCCTCCTCTTCCTCTTCCTTTTTCCTCCTCCTCTTCCTTTTCTTCCTTCTCCTCTTCCTTTTCCTCCTCCTCCTCTTCCTTTTCCTCCTCCTCCTCTTCCTTTTCTTCCTCCTCCTCTTCCTTTTCCTCCTCCTCCTCTTCCTTTTCCTCCTCCTCCTCTTCCTTTCCCTCCTCCTCTTCCTCATCTTCCTTTCCCTCCTCCTCCTCCTCTTCCTTTTCCTCCTCCTCCTCTTCCTTTCCCTCATCCTCCCATTTCTTTCCCTCCTCCTCCTCTTCCTTTTATTCCTCCTCCTCTTCCTTTTCCTCCTCCTCCTCTTCCTTTCCTCCTCCTCCTCTTCCTTTTCCTACTCTTCCTCTTCCTTTTCCTCCTCCTCCTCTTCCTTTTCCTCCTCCTCCTCCTCTTCCTTTTCCTCCTCCTCCTCTTCCTTTCCTCCTCCTCCTCTTCCTTTTCCTCCTCCTCCTCCTCTTCCTTTTCTTCCTTCTCCTCTTCCTTTTCCTCCTCCTCCTCTTCCTTTTCCTCCTCCTCCTCTTCCTTTTCTTCCTCCTCCTCTTCCTTTTCCTCCTCCTCCTCTTCCTTTTCCTACTCTTCCTCTTCCTTTTCCTCCTCCTCCTCTTCCTTTTCCTCCTCCTCCTCC
>NC_061855.1:3127150-3129650 GCF_019202785.1 Penaeus chinensis
TATATATATATATATACACGAAATCTAAAGACGCATTACCAAGCCCCTTTTCTCTCCTCCCGCCAGAGGTGAACCTCCTGTGGGCGGCCCACCAGGTGCACCATTCCTCCGAGGACTACAACTTCAGCACTTCGAGTCGCATCTCCATCTTCCAGCGCATGACCTACTTCGGGTTCTACCATCCCCTCGCCCTCCTGGGGATCCCCGTCTCCTCCGTCATGGTGCACCTCGGCCTCAATTACCTCTTCCAGTTCTGGGTCCATAACGAAGACATTGGCAAGCTCGGGCCCCTGGAGTGGGTCTTCAACACGCCGTCGCATCACCGCGTGCATCACGGTGCGTTTTTTTTTTTTTTTTTTTTTTTTGTGGAAGGGGGGGCTGGGGAATCTAGAGTGGTCTCCCTTTTTTATCGTTTTGGTGATTGTGATATTGTTTTCGTATTTTTGTGGGGTGAGGATGGGCGTTGGAGGATGAAGCGTGTGTGACTCGACTCCATAGCATACGTCCTGTCTTAAATTCCCCACCCCCCCTTAAAAAAAATACCTACTAACGAATCGAAAGCTCTTTGTTCGCAGGGGCTAACAAGTGGTGCCTCGACAAGAACTACGGCAGCGTCCTCATCATCTGGGACAGGATCTTCGGCACTTTCCAGGAGGAGAAGGAGGGCGAGGAGATCGTCTACGGCCTCGTGGACCAACCTCAGTCCATGAACGGCGTCTGGCACGAGGTGAGGCCTTCCTCTCACAAGCGTCCGTTGTGGAAAAAGATATAGATATAGCCTGTTAGGGATGATATTCGATTTTTTTTCGATCAATTTGTTTATCCGAATCTCTGCCTACTTGTCTGCCCATTTCTGTATGCGTTTACGAAAACTTGTTTACGTTTTTTTTTCTCACGTCAGAGAATGGTGGTGATATTTACAAAACTATTTTTAAGGTTTCCGTTTTTTCTTCTTCTGATAATGATTATCTTCTACTTCTACATCTCTTTAATTCAACTACTTCCTATCTTTCTCCTTAATTCTTCTACTTTCTCTCTTTTTTTATAATGGTTTTCCTTATCTTTATCGGCTTCACTTCCGCAGATTTTCTACTTCGAGAAGATCTACGAGAAGGCGCGGAGCATGAGCAGCTGGGGCGACTCCCTGAGGGCGGTGTTCTACGGGCCCGGCTGGGTCCCCGGGGCGCCTCGCCTGGGGGACCCCGACGGCTTCCCGGACGTCAGGGCCCCCCGGGGGAAGTACGACCCCCAGATGCCCGCGTGGTTCCTGGCATACACGGGCCTCCACTTATTTCTGGCGCTCCTGGCTCAGCAGATGTTGCTGATTCACCTCAAAGTAAGTTTTTTTTTTCTGGCTCTCTTTCTTTCTCTCTCTCTCTCTCTCTCTCTCTCTCTCTCTCTCTCTCTCTCTCTCTCTCTCTCTCTCTCTCTCTCTCTCTCTCTCTCTCTCTCTCTCTCTCTCTCTCGCTCGCTCGCTCTCTCTCTCTCTCTCTTACTTCTCTTTTCTCTCCTTCTGTTGTTGACCAGATGAATAAAAACATAGACATGATTAAGACTGATAAACTTTGGATCAAGTGGTATAGTTTTATATAGACCACAAAAAAATATATATTGTCTCTTTTTCCCTAGTAATAAGACTATTCTTTCCGCCTCTCTTGTAGTAGTGTTTGTAATAACAATTATTTTAAGAGTAACATGACTAAGCAAATACAGTCTCAGACAAGGTTTTAGGGCAGATGGTACAATTAAGCCTCTAAAAAATGTTTAAAACGGATAATATTCATTACATATAAAAAAGGTACTTAATCGTAACCTTGGAATGTTGGCATGTATGTGTGTGTTTGTTTGTTTGTTTGTTTTGATATCTTCTTTTTTGTCTCGTGTGATGTATGATATTGCGATATTTTTTTCTCTCTGTCGCTTTTCATTCACTTTGTTTGCCTGTCAGTCTGTTTGTCTCTCGATGTTTTTCTCTCTTTAACTGTCTCTTTTTTTAACTCTGTCTGTCTGTTTCTCTCTTTCTCTTTAACTTTCTTTCTCTCTCTCTCTCTCTCTCTCTCTCTCTCTCTCTCTCTCTCTCTCTCTCTCTCTCTCTCTCTCTCTCTCTCTCTCTCTCTCTCTCTCTTTCTATAAATATTTAGATAGATAGATAGATATAGATATGTGTGTGTGTGTATGTGTGTGTGTAGTCAATGTACAGAAATATGAAATGGTATAAGGAAATACCAACCCTTCCGGCCATGAAGCGTGTTCCACCTCAGTGATTCCTGATAATTGAGATTTTTTTTTTTAGTCTCCCTTTTTCCATCCTTCTTCTGTATTATGCAGCACCCCCCATACCCACATCCCTCGGGCCACTCACTCATCCCCTTCCCGTACCCTTGTAACTCCGCCCCCCCCCCCCCCGCCACCGCCACTCACTGACCCCCCCCCCGCTACTCCCTCATCCATACCCCCCCCCTATCCATACCTCCATACCCTCACCACCCTACTCGCAGAC
>NC_061855.1:3142150-3147430 GCF_019202785.1 Penaeus chinensis
GTGCATAAACCTCCTTTAACTCACTTTGCACTTCTGGGACTCACACAGAACAGGTCCTTTTCCAGTAACTATAGCTTCTTTCACCATGTCTCCATCGTGTCTTTTACCACAGAGAGTACACGAGGCTGTGGAAAAGCTGCCGTGGGCCTCCATCAGCTTCTCATCTGGCACCCCAGCCACTGAGGAAGGGATTAACTGATATAATACCTTCATAAAACAATAAAATAATGCAATACAATATGAATGAATATAATGTATAAACTTTTTACAACTAAAATGATAGGCATACCATCACATCAAGAAAAGTATTTATGTTCTAACAAATCTGGTTACATTTGATACAAAGCTAAATAATATTAAATATTACAATCTGATCTAGGGACTTTTAACTACCTTTTCTTTTAGCATCTATGTTTCTTTTTCATCTGATCATACTTTTCCAAATCTTAGTCCATATTATTTTTTTTCTCACATACCAGATTCTCTCATCAGATCTTTCTCAACACATTTTACCAATGTTTCTTTTGTGCTTGGTTGCCTACAGCCTACTGTCTCCATATTAATGACCTTATGCAGTACTCCACTGTTTTCCACCCTCCTCACATGTGCACCTCATCTCTAACTTCTCAGCTCTGCAACTCCTTATCTACAAGTTCCCTCTTCGGAACTGTTCCAACTTCTACCATTTACCTAATCCTGCTACAACTGCTGCAACTGATTAGTACATTTTCAGTCACTTTGTTTGTACATTCATAAACTTTGGTAGAAAAAGCCACAATGCACAACTATGATTTATAAAAGATGAGACAACTGTTTCAAAATCCTCCTGGATTCCGTCTTCAGACATGCAGATGGAATCATAGAGGATTTCAAAACTGAAGTCTCATCTTTAGTAAATTAGTTTGTGCATTATGGGTATCAACATGGTAGAGTGTTTTACCATTCATTCATAAACTTTACACAACATATAAATCTTATGCAAACAGAGGAGAGAGTATAACTCGTTCCAATACTGTAGTTAATATGATAAAATTAAAAAATATAAATACGGTTAACCATAAAAGGGTATACAATAGCACCAAATAATGTACTGAATTTTTGGAATTCAAACATAAAAATTTGCATTGTGAGATATGAAAATATCACATTATAATCCAGTGATCATTAAGTAGAATCTGAATTGTTTCCTCTCCAGAACAAAATATAAGCAAGTCCTTAACAGCTTGACTTTTTGGTTTGAGATTCTCAACTCAATCTCATGTTTTTCTTTCATAAAAGTTGATTATAATCAGATGTAAACTTATTAACCTCTGAGACAGACAAATGCCTGTAAGATCAACCAGAAATTACTTACAAAGTCTCCCATTTCATTATGTTCATTCTAAATCTACACATATCTGCAGAATTTTTCTTTTAAAGAGAAAGAAAATCTTTATTTTGTGATATATCAGTTATAACATTTCTCAACAGAATTATTTAATTGCAAAATACATTACGGCTGACACTTACGCCTCTCTAATCCATCAATATTCTGTGTATAGACCTTCAGCAGTTTCCCCTCATCATGTAAAAGGCGCAGGAAGTGATGAGCAGCATTTGGCTTGTAATTTTGTCCTGGGTATAGATCTTGTGCTAGAAGGAGAGCAATAAAGAGTAAAAATTTAATGAAAAATTCTTCCCTTTCTGCACATTACCGTAATCCTGGCAAATATGTCGGTTTATATGTCACAGCCTAAAGTTTCGTTTGTTAAAGATACTGATGTATTCCAATAATACAAAGTCTACTGCAGAAACTTTTGCCTCTTTCCAGCATTTCAAGAAAATCAATCAGTGACTTATAACTACACAAAATACAAAATTCTCTCTCTAAAGCACAGCTCACCAAGGGTAAGGAAGGGTCTTTGATCCATCATGAAATAATGTATATCAAAGATTGCTTCCGGATATGGCAAATTGAACTTCTGTAAGTTGTCATATAGCCCTGTCCCTGGAGACCTGGAAAATAATTTAAATGTCAATAAATGAACACATTAGCTTGCAGTTTTTGCCAAGGTTTGTCACATGATGATTATCACTATAAAAATATGGTACCTTTAACATTTTCTTCAAATTTATAAATGATAATCATGATCACCATCACATTGCCTTAAATTAAGTAAAGCAAAGTCTTAAGTCAAGTGATTATATCAATGAAACACTGCCATTACTTTAATGAGTATACAGAAAGAAAGAACAATCCATTATCTAAGGAAAATTATCAACAGTTACAGATACATTTGCATTTGGAATTCTGCTATTCTTATCCCAAGATCGAAATATAAACCCTCTGCTTTACTAGATTTGACCCTGACATAGAATCGTAATACAAAATATCAAAGTCTGAGATTCAATCTTATCACATTACAAGATCTCTATACCTAAATTCAATCACACACAGAATTATCAAGTTACAAAGTATCTATTTTTAAAAACAAAACCTCTGTATCTGAAACCGAATCCTATTAGACAATAATGAAGCCAGAACTTAACCTGTAAAAAAAATACAAAATATAGCTTAAGACACACAAATAGAGCAACGCTGATCATTCTAATTAATTCAGTTACAAAATATCTGCTCCTGGAAGCAAGTCACAAAAAAAAAAAGACGAAATCACAGCCCCTTGCCTGAAATCGGGGATCCCTGAGGGCGTGCTCATGCCTGCGCCGACCATGACCATGATGCAGCGAGCCTCATCTCGTATGTACTTTGCAACGTCTTCGAGGTTCTGCAAGTTTGGGTTACTATCCTTGATGTGTGAGGCCCATCGCTGTGATTTTAATTCCGGTGATGTGATTGTATAGCGATGTGAACGTAAGGTTTTGTGAAGGTGAGGTCGTGATGTTAGACATGCTCCGTAATTTCTGGTTATTAGGCTTGATAAACTATTCTTGCTGTGTTTTAAGAGGTTTCTGATTGATCTACTGGTTCTTATTGCAATGCCTGACATCTGGGATAGGGCTGTCAACTTTAAGGAAGAACACAGATTAGGTTTACAGATAAGATTCTAAAATTTAGATCGCTCTCCTGAAATGGGACGAGTTAGCCAACCTTTCCGAAAATAGATTAAAACCAATTGACTACAATAGCTCATATTTTCCCCCCCAAATATATTTTTGACAAAATATGTTATGATTATGTAAAATACTTCTTTAATAACAGTTATATTAAGCCCTTTGTTTTACTAAGCGAAGCAACGGAACGGCAAGCCAAAGTTTTGAAATGTTGGTAGCCATGACCAGTCTGTTTACATCAATCAGCTGTTTTACTTCAGGATCCCTTTTTGTCAGGGATAATAAGGCTAAGGCTGCCGAAGAAATTTATATTATTATATCATTTATATTATATCATTGATATTAGTAGATTGATTAGTATCATTATCATTAGTAATTGTAATAATGATATATGCAATAGTTTTATTACTCAATTATTACTACTACTATCATCATTATTTTTGTTAACTTTGGTAAATATTATTAATGTATTTATGGTGACGACGATTTATCACTTATTACTACTTATATTATCACTGTTATTGCTACTGTTATTGTTATTGTTGTTGTTGTTGTTGTTGTTGTTATTATTATCGTTATCATTGTTGATCTTTATATTATCTTTATCATTATTATCATTATTATTACTGTTATCATTATTACTATTATCCTTTTTATCATCATTAGCATTATTGTTGTTGTTGTTATCATTATTATTATCATTATTATCATTTTTAGTAGTAGTAGTAGTAGTATTGTTATTACTATTATTATTATCATTATCAGTATTATTAACATTATTACTATCATTAGTGTGGTTATTATTATTATCATTATTACTAATATTAGTATGGTTATTATCATTATCATTATTTTTATTACTATTATTATTGCTATCATTATTACTATTATTATTATTATTATTATTATTATTGTTATCATTATCATTATTATTATTATCATTATTACTTTTATTATTATTATTATTATTATTATTATTATTATTATTATTGTTATTATTGTTATTATTATTATTATCATTATCATTACCACTATCATTATTATTATCAATATTATTTATATTATTATTATTGTTATTATTATTATTATTATTACCATTATTATTATTATTATTATTACTATTATTATTATAATTAATAATAATATTATTATCATTATCATTATAGATTATTATCAATAATCATAATATATATATCCATTATCATTTTTATATTGTCAATATTAAAAATAGCATCATCATTTTCTGTAACATTATCACTAGTATCATTATCATTATTACTACTATTACTACTACGACTACTACTACTACTATTACTATTACTACTACTATAGTCATTATCGCCATCATCATTGCTATTATATCACCATTATAGTTATTATAAATATTATTTATATTTGTTTTTTATTAGTAGCATTAACAAGCCAATTTGTTGTTGATTTACTAAAAATAGTAGTATTAGTAATTGTCGCAGTGTTAATGGCAGAAGCAGTAGTGGCATTAGTAGTAGAAGTAGCAGTAGTAGTAGTTGTAGTAGTTATAGTAGTAGTAATATAAGTAGTAGTAGTAGTAATAGTAGTAGAAGTAACAGTAGTAGTAGTTGCAGTAGTTATAGTAGTAGTAATAGAAGTAGTAGTAGTAGCAGCAGTAGAAGTAGCAGTAGCAGTAGTTGTAGTAGTTATAGTAGTAGTAATAGAAGTAGTAGTAGTAGTAACAGTAGTAGAAGTAGCAGTAGTAGTAGTTGTAGTAGTTGTAGTAGTAGTAATAGAAGTAGTAGTTGTTGTTGTTGTAATAGTAGTTGAAGTAGTAGTAGCAGTGTTAGTACTAGTAGTAATGGTAGAAGCAGTAGTAGAAGAAGTGGAAGTAGCAGTAGTAGTAGTTGCAGTAGTTGTAGAAGTAGTAATAGGAGAAGTAATAGTTGTCCTTATTGTAATAGCAGCTGTAGTAGTAGTAGTAACAGTTGTAGTAGTAGTAGTAGTAGCAATAGCTGTAGTAGTAGTAGGAATAGTTGTAGTAGTAGTAGTAGTAATAGTTGTAGTAGTAGTAGTAATAGTAGCAATTGCTGTAGTAGTATGAATAGTTGTTGTTGTTGGTTATTACTGCTGGCCTTGTTGTCAAAGCAATTGCAGTTGTAGTAACAGTATTATCATAATCCTCCTCCTCTTGACCTTCATTACCACCTATCATCACCATTTTCATCCTCATCATCATCAATTTCGTTTTCCCTTAAA
>NC_061855.1:3147530-3152530 GCF_019202785.1 Penaeus chinensis
CATCTCAGCGCAAAAACATATCATCTCAGTGTCACAACATCTCAGCATCATCTCAGCGTCACAACATCTCATCATCTCAGCGTCACAACATCTCATCATATCAGCGTCACAGCATCACTCCATCTCAGCATCAGCGCAGCCAGCATCCGTGTAGCGTTACTAGAGAAACAGCGAGATGGCTGTGACGCGTCTTGAGAGATTAGAAGGAGCAGCTACATAGACACTCGTGTTTACAAATATGCAAGTGCATGTACGTAGACACGGATACACACACGCACACATAGAGAGAGAGGGAAGAGGGAGAGAAAGAAAGAAAGAAAGAAAACGGTGGGAGCGAAGGGAGGGAAGGAAGAGGGAGGTAGGAGGAGGGAGGGTGGAGGGAGGGAGGGAGGAGTGAGGAGGGAGGGAGGGAGGGATGGAGGGAGAAGGGAGAGAGGAGAAGAGAGAGAGCGAGAGAAGAGAGAGAGAGAGAGAGAGAGAGAGAGAGAGAGAGAGAGAGAGAGAGAGAGAGAAATAGAGAGAAAGAGAAAGAGAGAGAGAGAGAGAGAGAGAGAGAGAGCTGAGAGAGGAGAGAGAGAAGAGAGAGAGAGAGAGAGAAAAGAACGAAAGAGAGAGAGAGAGAGAGAGAGAAAGAGAGAAAGAGAGAGAGAGAGAGAGAAAGAGAGAGAAAAGAGAGAGAGAGAGAGAGAGAGAGAGGAGAGGAGAGAGAGAGAGAGAGAGAGAGAGAGAGAGAGAGAGAGAGAGAGAGAGAGAAAGAGAGAGAGAGAGAGAGAAAGAGAGAGAGAGAGAAAGACAGAGAGAGAGAGAGAAAGACATAGAGAGAGAGAGAAGAAAGACATAGAGAGAGAGAGAAAGAAAGACAGAGAGAGAGAGAGAAAGAAAGACAGAGAGAAAGTATGAGAAAGTAAGAGAAAGAAAGCAAAATCTAACAGAAACAAAAAGCATAGAAACAAAGAAACAAAGAAACGGGACGAAAGAAAGGGAGAGAGAAAGCGAGCTAGAACACCATAAACGTTGCTCACATGATTAACTTCGCGTCTATACAATGACAGAGCTCAGTATGTCTGTTCGCAGATTGATTTCTTGTTCTGTATTTGTTAGCGCCATTGTTCTTGCGGGCCGCTCCTGCCCCGGCGGCCTCGCAGCTGTCGGCGCCGTCTCTGAGGCCTCTGTTCGGCCGCGGCTGCTGTCTGTCTGTCTGTCTGTCTGTCTGTCTGTCTGTCTGTCTGTCTGTCTGTCTGTCTGTCTGTCTGTTTGTCTGTCTGCCTACCTGCCTGTCTGTCTGTCTGTCTGTCTGTCTGTCTGCCTACCTGTCTGTCTGTCTGTCTGTCTGTCTGTCTGTCTGTCTGTCTGTCTGTCTGTCTGTCTGCCTACCTGTCTGTCTGTCTGTCTGTCTGTGTGTCTGTGTGTCTGTCTGTCTGTCTGTCTCTTCCCCGCTTTCTCTGATCTTACTCTCTCGCACCCTCTCCGTTCATTTATACCTCTCCCTCTACCTCCTTCCATCTGTCCGTCCCTCCTTCCCTCTCTTTTCCCCACCTCCCTTCCCTCTCTCTCCCTTACCACCTCCCCACCCTCCCCCTATCCCCCTCTACCTCCTCCCACTACCACCTCCCCCCTTCCCCCTCTACCTCCTCCTACTACCACCTCCTCCCTCTCCCTCTCCCCCTCCCCCTCCTCCCTCCCCACCCTCTCCCACCTCCCCCCTCCTCTCTCTCCCCTCCCACCCCTTATATCCCCCTCTCCCTCTCTATCCCCCACCCCCCACCCCTTTCAATCCCTTTCAAAATCAAAACGAAAATCAAACCCAAATTTCAAAGCATCCGCAGGCAGCATTTAGACTTTCCCGCCCTCGCACGTCGTTCATCATTTGCATTCGAGGGCCGCCGCTTCTGTTTCCAGCTGGCCATTCGCGAGCCGCGTTTTGGCTGTTGTAGGCTCTTGTTGTAGGCTCTTGTTGTAGGCGTTGTAGGCCGTTGTTGTAGACCGTTGTTGTAGGCTGTTGTTGTTGGTGTTGTAGGCCGTTGTTGTAGGCCGTTGTTGTAGGCTGTTGTTGTAGGCCGTTGTTGTAGGCTGTTGTTGTAGGCCGTTGTTGTAGGCTTTTGTTGTAGGCCGTTGTTGTAGGCCGATGTTGTAGGCCGTTGTTGTAGGCCGATGTTGTAGGCCGTTGTTGTAGGCCGATGTTGTAGGCCGTTGTTGTAGGCCGTTGTTGTAGGCCGTTGTTGTAGGCCGTTGTTGTAGGCCGTTGTTGTAGGCCGTTGTTGTAGGCCGTTGTTGTAGGCTGTTGTTGTAGGCCGTTGTTGTAGGCTGTTGTTGTAGGCCGTTGTTGTAGGCTGTTGTTGTAGGCCGTTGTTGTAGGCTGTTGTTGTAGGCCGTTGTTGTAGGCCGTTGTTGTAGGCTGTTGTTGTAGGCCGTTGTTGTAGGCTGTTGTTGTAGGCCGTTGTTGTAGGCTGTTGTTGTAGGCCGTTGTTGTAGGCCGTTGTTGTAGGCTGTTGTTGTAGGCTGTTCTTGTAGGCCGTTGTTGTAGCCCGTGGTTGTAGGCCGTTGTTGTAGGCCGTTGTTGTTGGTGAGGTTGTTAGGCAGATGGACATGTGCATTTTCCTTCTGATCTTCCTGTCTGTGTGTGTCTGTTCTGGTTGTATGGTTGGTCTTTCTGTCTGTCTGTCTGTCTGTCTGTCTGTCTGTCTGTCTGTCTGTCTGTCCGTCCGTCCGTCCGTCCGTCCGTCCGTCCGTCCGTCCGTCCGTCCGTCCGTCCGTCCGTCCGTCCGTCCGTCCGTCCGCCCATCCGTCCGCCCTCCCGCCCTCCCGCCCGTCGTCTGTCTCTCCTTCTCTCACTCCCTCTCCCTCTGTTTATCTTCTCTATTATCTCTCCAAACATATTACTTTCTGCCGTCTATTGTGTCAAATAGCTTCCCTTCCCACCTTAATTCAACCAATATGTTTTCCTATTAAATGGCCTTGGATTAGTTACCAGGATTTCGGTCGATGGAGGATTTAATACTTTCTGCGATGGAAGGGATTAGGATTTGTTTTTGTTTTTTTTGTTTTTTGTTACATCAACCGATTTAATGACGCGGTAAATTCTCTTATTAATGTTGCTTTTTTTTCTGGGGGGGGGGGTGAGGTTATAATCAATGAATTGTTTTGAGTTCGAGTCTCTGTCCGTGTCTGTAAACTGTGTATATGTACGTGAATATCTATTGGTATAAGGTGAGCCGTGTGTGTATAAAACATAAGCTTATATATACATACACACATACATACAAACATACATACATACATACATACATACACGCACGCACGCACGCACGAACGCACACACACACACACACACAAACACACACACACACACACACACACACACACACACAAACACACCGATCCCCCAAACATGCAAGCACGCGCGCCTATCCCACGCTTACACGCCCGTCCTCCTCACTGAAACGCACCTAGCAAGCACGTCCTATTGAGCTTTGTTTGAAGGATTCGCCCAATGCTAGTTTTTGCCCCCGATGGCCAGTATGCTAATAGCCGGGCCCGTAAACACTCGCTCATGGGAGGCTAGTGACGGAGGAGGGGGATGGTGAGGGTGGTGAGGGTGAGGGAGGGAGATGGTGGTGGTGAGGGGGATGGTGACTGGGGTCTTTGCACGAGGGGACGAGAGGATGCTGAGGGAGATATAGGTGGTGATGCTGAGGGAGATGGTGGAGGTGAGGGAGATGGTGGAGGTGAGGGAGATGGTGGTGGTGAGGGTGATAGTGGAGGTTAGGGAGATGGTGAGGAAGATAGTGACGCCGGTCCTGTGCTGGCACACGGAGATAAGATGATGCTGAGGGAGACGATGAGGGATATGGTGAGGGAGATGGTGAGGGAGGTAGTGGCGTTGAAGTTGACAAAGCTTATGATGAGAGTAGTGATAATTGCAACAGTAATAGTCCATTATTATCATTATCATCGTTACTATTATCATCCTAATCTTCATCAGAATCAATATAAGTGTCATTATTCATTCTCTCTCTCTCTCTCTCTCTATATATATATATATATATATATTTATATTTATCTCTCTCTCTCTCTCTCACTCTCCCTTTCTCTCTCTCTCTCTCCCTTTCTCGCTCTCCCTCTCCCTTATTCACACTCACACTCTCACTCTCCCTTACTCTCCCCCTTGCTTCCTCCTTCCCCCTCCCTCTCCCTTTCCTTCCCCGTCGCCTCTCCCCCTCTATCTCTCCCCCTCTCCCTCCCTCCCATCGAATCATCACCATCATCATATCAGTCATTATGACAAAAAAATATAACAATTTCTAACCACCCACTTTTATAATCATCTTAGCAACAACAACACAAAACAAAACAAACAAAAAAAAAGAGACGCGTTTGAGAGTATGAATCAGAAACAAGGAAACGGTTTTCCTTTGGCGCGAATTAAGCCGTAAATTAATCTTTCCCTCTCTGGGTCCTGCGTGTGTGTTTGTGTCGGGCTCTTTGTGGGAGTCGCTTGTTTGTTTTGTTTGTCCGTTTGTCCTTTCCTATTCTTCTTCTCCTTCATTTCCTCCTCCTCCTTCTTATTTCCTCCTACTTCTTCCTTCCTCCTTCTTCTCCCCTCTTCTCCACCCCTTCACCTTCCCCTTCTACCTCCTCCTCTTTCTTTATCTTCTTCTTCTCTCCCTCCCCCTCCTCCTCCTCCTCCCTCCCCTCTCCTCCCCTCCTCTTCTTCCCCCTCTCCTCCCCTCCTATTCTTCCCCTTCTCCTTCACCATATTCTTCCCCCCTCCCCTTCCCCCTCCTCCTCTTCTCCCCTTCCTCCTCCTCCTTCTCCTCCTCTTCCCCCCTTACCCCCCCTCCACCCCCTTCTTCTTATCTCCTCCTCGTCCTGCATTTGCGATTCAAAACCCCGTCAACACCACCGAAGGCAGAGGAACGACCATACACACTAACCACGGACGACCTGACGACCACCCAGCTCACCACGGACGACCTGACGACCACCCAGCTCACCACGGA
>NC_061855.1:3163641-3186141 GCF_019202785.1 Penaeus chinensis
CATGCCAACTGCCACAACTATTTTGTATAGAAAACGTAACCCTAAGAACTCTGGTTGTGTGAGGGTGTTGTGTACTTAGTGAGCGATGATATGCTGTGGATAATTTTATAATTTTGTGGTAAATATGAGGTCACAAGTGGATAACCATCAATTCTATATGAGATTAAATATCTATCACTGTGTAAAAGCAACTTCAAAATTTGGCTTTGCTATATAAAAAAAAAAAAAAATCACGGTAAAGCTTGAAGCAAGTATGGAAATTGAGCAAAACTAAGATAATTCTTTTGAAGAATGTACAAGACACTCCTAATTATTGAAAACAATTTGCATAGAGTGAAATGAAGCTCATTAATTTATCAGAGGTAAATCTATATCGTATGGATGCACACACCAGAGACTAAGTACACAACCTCACCTGGGAAACAGTGTCTTTCCCTCAGTATGCACAGCAAGATAGAGCTGAAACTTGGGAGCACTGAGTGGACTTAGGCTATGAGCGGCACTTTCCATTAATCTTTCCTTTATTTGTAGAGTTACAGTTCATTTCTACAGATTATTTCTTGTACTGACAACTGCAATTTTTTGTCCTCTACAAGAATATCATCTTCAATTTGCCCCAGGTTATTGAGTCCATACTGTAAAGATTAACCTTCTAGAATACTGTATGCCTGCAGTAACTCAGCACACACGATTCCCTCCATGCCACATGCAAGATATTTTGTAAACCACCCATGTGACGTGCCATTAAATAATGAACCTGTCCAAGCTCAGTATAAGAGATGATTTGTTGGCCTTTGACAGAATACTGAAATCATGGAGGTACAAGTGGATACATTCCTAGGTTCAAGAATATGGAACAGGAATCAAGTTGGCTTGATATTTTATTAAATATTTTGTTTATCGTATTAAATTGTAAATTGGTCTGTTCTCAGAAAAGACAACAAATCCTTGAATTAGCAGAACTTTGAAGAAGAAATTGTGAAATATTTTGTGTAGGACTGTTAACCCATTTGCGCTGGTGAGATGGTAGAACCACTCTTGACATCTTTGCCTCATGCATGGTCATGCCTGCTCAAAATTGTGCACTTGTTTAGCCCAGGCAAAGTTACTTGTAAGATTGTTTATGCCGCAGCCAGGAGTATAGAGAGCAGGGTAATTTTGTATTTCCTGTGCTTCTAATCTTTCCCTCGAGCATCTGACTCCGCATGCACGCACACATGTTGTTCGATATTGGGGCCTCGTGTTGTGATTGGGTTAGCTATGAGAAAATGTAGTTTGAAAGTCTAAACAAGGCAGTTTTCCAATTTCAAGTCATGGGGAAAAATTGTAGTACGAACATTCTTTATATGTTATTGGAAAGCGATAGAAATATATATATATATATATATATATATATATATATATATATAATAATAATAATAATGATAATAATAATGATAATAATAATAATAATAATAATAAACAAAGGAGGACAAAATAGCTCTTAGAACAGTAAAGTGTTTCTCTTTTTTAGTTGAACCTGATGATACCACCCAGTGTCTGAGAATAGATTTTCGTATTACTTGGTTTTTGCTTTTATATTTTATTCTGTGTTAGGATTGAATCAGTTGTGATGATATGGTTAACCCACTTACTCTGTGGTGGCAAGAAAATATGGCATTTCCACTATGATTTTAGTTTATTGATTGTTTACACATAGGTGGCTCAACATGCTTAGTCATCAAGAACTCAATTACTAGTCCTACTGGTCTCATCTCTACCTTCTTCTTTCATATTCAATTTTTTTTTTTTTAATGAAGTTAGTATTGTTAATAATAATATAATAATCATAATGTCAGTAATAATAATAGTGTTACAATCAATAAAAAAAAATAAAAAAAATTTGAATCCATTAAACTGAAGGAAATGGGAAATCAGATGATCACGTAGGCCTGCTAATTGACTCCTTTGGTGGCAGAACACCTGTGGAGCCATCTGTGCAAACTGAATCCGTAAACCAAAGCAGTGAGTCAAGAAAGTATATGAAATGTTTTTGAGAAAGTTTAGGAAGTATTTTCATTTGCAATTGCTGATTATTTGTATTCCTCTAACTCTCTTTCTCTCCCTTTCCATGTTTATGCAAATTGAGATCATTAATCAATATATGATACTTTGTTTATGATTGTTTTATTCTATTTTTCTTTTAGTTTTTATATGAGGTGCATTGTACGGGAAGAGAAATAAAATTATTTATCTCCCTCCAGAATATGCCTTCAAGGCCATCAACCAGGGTGGACAGACTTCAGTAGCCTGCAAAGGCGAGGACACTGCTGTTTGTGTAACCCAGAAGAAGGTCCCTGTAAGTGTTCTATATTTTCTAAAGAAATGTTTGTTATAGATTTTTTCTTTTTCTTGTGAGTGAATTTAAAGTATAGATGTATTATAGTTTTACTGTTTTTTTCTGAGGGCTCATTCCTCACACCACATTATTTCATCATCAAAAGATATGAGTGTTTTTGGTGCTGGAACCAGACTTTTTTCAAAATCTTGGCCTTGGTTTTGTTGATTTGTTTGGTTTGCCTTGTTAAAGAAATACTTGTACTTAAATAGGTAAAGTAGGTACATATACTTATTTTTGTACTAAAAACGTACTTTATTATAAAATCAAACAAAGGTAATATAGTGCATTTACATTTCTATTTCTTCCAGGATAAGCTGATTGACCCAGTTACAGTGACCCACATGTACCAGCTGACGGACAACTTGGGTTGCGTCATGACTGGCATGCAACGTGAGTATCCCATTGCTTAGCTTTTGTTTGCACTGTCATCTTGTTAATATGAAGGGGTGGAGAGTTTATAATCATGAAGAATGTCAGATATTGAACATAGGATAACAGAAATTTTGATGTTATTTTAATGAAGTAGATTACTTGTTATTACTGTTAGATTATGAAATATACAAAAGTTTTTTGTGATATTAACTGTATTGCTTAGAATATGCTTTGTATAACTATATTATAATCCACAAGATAGCTAGTTCTCATAGATTCCGAGGCTCGCACAAAAATTAAAAGAAGAAAAATTCCTTTCTAACTCTCGTATTCATTTATTTTATTTGCAATATAAATTAAAACCATATATGCCATCTTCTCTCTGTAGCTGACAGCAGCTACCAGGTGATGGTGGCCCAGCATGAGGCCAACAACTACAAGTACAAGTATGGCTACGACATCCCAATTGATGTCCTCTGCCGACGCATTGCTGACATCAACCAGGTCTACACGCAGAACGCTGAGATGCGTCCTTTAGGATGCTGTAAGTACTTGTCAGTCTGAGTCTCTTGTTACAGTAAAGCTTGACAGTATTGAGGCATTTTCATATTAGGATATGTTTGCCTGTCTTCAGAATTCCCAATATTATGAAATGATGATTGAGCATTATATAACTCGTTTTCCTTTTATTCGTTTTACAGGCATGATACTTATAGGCTATGATGATGAGCTTGGACCCTGTGTTTACAAGACAGATCCTGCAGGCTACTACTGTGGGAACCGCGCTTGCTCTGCTGGGGTCAAACAGACAGAGGCTAACAGCTTCTTAGAAAAGAAGTGAGTGGGTTTATAAATGTTGGCCAAGGGTTTATGGAAATAAGAATGGTAGTTTTGTATGCCTTAAACATACTTGTTGATAATTTTAGTCTTTATGTTATATAGCCAGGGAAGAGGAGGAAGACCCTTGGAAAGCTGAATTTCTGTATTTGTGTAATTGAGATCTTACAGATGTTAACAGTTATTTAGTGCAAATAATTGGGAAATGCATTTTTTATGAAGTAGGTGTTAAAAAAAAATATATACATATACATGTATATATTTAAAACAAAAAAACAAAGTACAATAGAATGAGAGACAAGAACCTAACTCTTCCTCTTTGCTCTAGGAACCATATATTTGTTTTCCTGGTTAATATCTTCCAAGTATGCATGCTAACAAATACTACTTTGTAATATATTTGAAAATTCTATAATCTGCGTTTGATTCACTGATTGATAAACCTTTGCTTCCGATTCACTGATTCTTAAACCCCTGCATTCAACTTTCCAGGTACCGCAAAAAGACAAATTACTCCCATGACGAGACTGTCCAGATGGCCATTACTTGCCTTATGACTGTCCTGTCAGCAGATTTCAAACCCACAGAAATTGAGGTCGCTGTCGTTTCAAAAGAGGAACCAAAGTTTAGGTAAGGAATTTATCTGGCTTGTTATTCAATCTGTGTTTCTTGGTTCAGAGAAATATAAGAGAGGATAGAAGTGTTGCAGTAACCTAAATGTGTTTAATAATGTCTCAGTATGAGAAGGGACGATAAATAGTATTAAATGACAGTAAGGGATGAAATTTGTTAATGTTGGAAAGTCAAATACAATTTTGTAAAAGGGAATTCTTATTGTCTGTTGTAGTTTTTGTGCATATATATGTATATTAAACTTTTATTTTATCTTTTCATAATACAGAACCCAACATAGAAAAGATATTGGTAATATAGAGTAAAAAAAGAAAAAGAAAAAGAGAATAAGGAAAAGAAAATAAAGTACTATTAATGAATAATAGGTCAGAATTAATTTGAAAACTTTTTAACCCTTTGCAGGACTTTGTCTGAGCAAGAAATCGACTACCACCTGAGTGCCATTGCCGAGAGAGACTAAAGAAACCTCAGCTGGTGTTTTTTTTTTTTTTTAATGATTAAAATTAAGGAGCCATCAACTAAGAGAGCCTCTGTAAGGGTGCACATTAAGAATATTCAGGTACATTGAGTCTAGAAGAAAAACTCCCTGGAAATAAGTAGATATTCACATCTAATTTTGCATTTCAAATCAAAACACAAATTTGCAAGATCTGCTAGTCTGTAAACAGAAAGTGTTATTTTGGAGAATATACATTTTGTTAATTTCCAAATGATATTAAATTTTTCTTGTCTGTTTTATGAATGAGCCGGCATGGACCCAGAGTTTGGTATATTTTTCTTCTGACTGCAACAGTTGCCAGTTGTATCCTATTGAAAATCCTTCAGAGATTAAGAGGAAGTTACAGGAGTTTGGTTTAGGTTGCTTCAGGAAGGCTCCCAGTGACAGTGTGTGTAGTATGTTCTCAACCACTGCTTAACTTTTTATAAATGAAAATATTGTAATGGTACACTTGAATTAAAAGTGCTTCAGAAATGCTGTTTGTTTCATAATTGGTAACCTGGAAAAAAATACAACTTGCATCACTTGCATATTATCATAGTGATTTATCGTGATTGCCATTCTTATTATAAATTTGATTTTGAAATCCTGGATTTCCTTTTTAAGAAAAAAATTGCTTTGCTCTTAAAGAAAGAAAAAAAAAGCAGTAGTTTTCAACAATATATTTGTGATGATACATGGCTATGAATATGAACTGGAGTGAAAACAAAATATAGATAAATACAGTGACTAGAGAGTCCTCTTATTATGTATATCAGCTTGTATATATTTTGATACAGTTTACAGGGTGTGGAAGTGTGTTTCCAGTGCGCTCAATAATTCTTTTGAGTCAACATGAGCTGGAAAAACTTGCAGTGCTTTCTGTACAATGATGTAACTTGTCTGTAGATCTCCAGTCTGCAAAAGAAAAGTAATTATGGTTCATGTAATCCTATACATATTGCTGCTTCATATTTTTGCACAAAATAATATTTTTTTATAAGTATTATGTACAGCTTTATTAATGTAAAACCAATAGGTAATATTTTCCATGAGAAATAGAAATATGTATGCTTTAAAACAACTATAGTCAAGGGAACAAAATGCTAAAAATATGTGTGGAAGGCATCACTAAACATGTAACTGATAAGGATATGTTTCAGTCAGTTTCACTTCCATTAAGAATATTAAGTGCACTATGCTCTTCTAGAAATTTGTCATCTTCAACTATGCAAAATATGTTACAAGGAACTAGAAAAGAAGCAAAAATTTACCCTGAAAGGGCAGCAGAATTCAGTGTCTTGAGTATATCTACTTCACTATACAATTATTTTGATAAATTATTTTATATTGAAATAATTATAAAGTGGATAATTTGTACTTGTGCCTTATATCATCATTGGTGGACACATACCTGTGGATGCCAATTTCTATATTCATCCATTCAAGGTTAATAATATCTTTATCAAGTATTTTCTTTGGTTTGATGATGGTCACATAAAGAACACAATATGGCATTTGCTGTCCGCAGGTAAATGTGGACACAATGAAAACCCGCATCTTTAAAAGGGTCTAAATTATCCATATAATTATCCAAATGAAAACAGTTTGAGCTATTAAAGTATAATTGAAACCATATTTTTATCAAAATAGTAGACACCATTATCACTAATATTTCACTATAAGTCCTACCTTATGAGCAAGTTTAGAATGGTTAAAATGAGGCTGGAACATGTGAGGGGCTAAAGTAGCAGAGGTCATGAAGAAAGCACGAGCAGTGTCGTAGTTTCCCCGTCGGTATTCCAAAACGCCCAGGTTGTTGTAGGATTCGCCATGGTCATTGTTGGCCACTAGAGCAAGGCGGAAGCACTGGTATGCCAGGTTGATATCGCCAATGCCCTGGAGAATGTTTAATTGAATTAGGTGTCTAAATGTTTAAATGTATACAATCGCTTGGATACTTCTATTAAGTATATCTCTCTAAACTGTTTTTGTTCATAGGAACATACACAAATAATGAAAGACTTTGTCATTCAAAACAATTACTTATACATACTAATGCAATGTGGCCTAGGTTGTACCAAACATCTGCAACACTCTCATCAGTTGCAAGGCTTAATGCCCGCTCAAAGCAAGTGAGAGTCATGTCATACTGTTGCGCATAGAAGCAGCACAAGCCCAAGTTGTTGAATATTTCACAGTTGTAGATACCCATCTGTAGCAGTCGCCTGGGAATGGAAGATTGCAATAATAGAATATATCAGGAAAATTGGAAAAATTTACTAGAATCAAGTTGAATTATAATGTAATACATAGCATAGTACTTAAAAGGGTGTTAGTGAACATGAGAGACATCAAATATTTCTTGAAAGATAATTACCTATAGAACTTTGGTATTTTATAAAAATACTTTCAAGGGTAATATTTGGCTTGTGAACATCACTCACAGTTTTTTTAAGCAACATAATACTTACCTATAAAACCTCAAGGCTACTTCAGGCTGATCGGTGTAAAAGTGGTTGGTTCCAATACATGCAATGGCCTCAACATGCGTAGCATCATAATGCAGGACATCTTTGTAAAACTTCACAGCTTTTGTCAGGTCATGCAAGCCTTCATAAATCCTTCATTGGGGAAAAAAAAAGAAATTACAAGGGTAACATGAAAATACATAAATCTATAACAATATTAATTGTTATAGTGTTATATTGTCAAATACTGCTTTGCAAGAAAGAACAATAAAATTTCCAAACCTTGCTATAGCAGTAAGTAAAGTTACTTCGCCAGGGAATTTGTCAAGCCCACTCTTATAAATCTCAAGAGCTGCCATTGGCTGGTCTAGGCGGATGTACACTCGACCAAGGAGGAGAAAGGTGTTAATATTGTCTTGCTGTTGCAAGGCAGACTGTAACATATAAAAGAATTACAATGCTTGAAGCTATTTTCTGAATCATACTCATCATTGGGTACTAATTTAAAATTCATGTAATGAAATATTGAGAAATATACAATATAATGGTCATTTATCATTCCCAACACACTATGTTAAGATGAAATAGCACAAAACTCACTTTAAATTGTTTTTCAGCATCACGAAACAAACCAAGCCTGTAGTAGCAACGTCCGAGCTGTACCTTCCACCACCAGTCCTTGAACTCTTGTGCTTGTGTGGCTTGAGCTGCCAAATCCAATGCCTGTTGATGGGGAAAAAGTTGTCATGAGTAGGGATATCACAGTCCTGTACTAAACTGGAGATGTCATGTTTCTCAGTCTTTACATTACTGCCTACAAGATCAAAGAGAAAGAAGATGTAGGGAAGCCGGACATAGTTTTTAGACAAGTAATAGAGTGACAATAGATCTAGTAACACAGTTTAAATGATTGCTGTCAGGGATGGCAAGTATGTGAGTTTAGTTTATTAATCGTATTTACACAAAAATGGCTCCACGTGTGCTGAAGAAGTCAGTCACTAGTATTACTATCCCACCGGTTTACTGTTTTCCTTGATTTTCAGAAATATTGTAGTTAGTAGTTTTATAACATTATGATGTTAATAACAATAATAACAGCATCTATGTTAACAACATTAGAAAATACGCAATTTTTCAATGAAAGGAGAAATCAAGAAAGATTCCATAACCTACTAATTACTTCTTTGATGGCTGAGGACTGTGTAAAGACAATTCACAAAACAAAACTATGGTGAACAATACCTGCTCCCTGCATCATTAGGATAAGTATATGATAGAAAAACTGATTCATTTCTATACTCACATGCCTTACATCATTCTCATGATAATATATATACTCAAATAAAGCCTTTGCAATATTTGGTTGGCTTGCATATTTGGCAACATTCAACCGAGCTAAGTTGATGAAAGGACCCTCTCCTGAAGGCAACATAGATGCTGTCCCTAGGCGCACATGTCGTCCTGCAGAAATGTAAATTCAATATTTAGTAAAAGTAATGCAGGATATTCACTTGTTTCTAGCTTAAAAGAGTAAAAAGGAAATTTCAGACCCAGACACAAGTTAAGGAGATAACTTTAGAAAGCATAAAGTTATTTTATACCTAGTGTGTGCTGTTATGGAGGTATTCAAACAAATTTGAGAAAATCTGTGAAATAAGTTATAAAAAAACATACATCAGGGTATCTCTGTATTTTATGTAAGATATATTATTTATTCATTTTATAAATAAACGTAAATGAGTGTCATAACCACAGAATACCTTTTTGGAGTTAAAGATATATATTAAAAAAGTGATGTACCCCCTTAGAAACAAATGTCCATATGACAAAGGTATAGGAAGAATGCATACACCTACAATAAGTAAAGGAATGCTACAGTTTTCAAATTTTCTGCAGAGTACATGCAACACAAACCAGAAGCTGCAGAGACAGGACGAGCTGTCTGGGCTGTCCTTGGGGTGCGTAAAGCTTGGTCCATTGTGCCTGGCCGTCCTCCCTGTGATCCTGGACGTACCACTCCACTCAGAGGTCGTCCCGATTGTGTGGCAGGTCTGCCATGTTAACACAGACAGAATGGTTGACATGTAATACAGACATGTTACTAGTGAAAAACATAGAATCCACATTCCCTTTAATGTTCTCAGGAAATGTCAAAATCATAAAATGAAATGTACATGAATATTACAGATTACCAAATACATAATGCCAACCTGAAGGCTTGAGATGGTCCACCAGTGCCACCAGCAGAAGACGGTGGAGCGGTGCGAAGGGATGTTCCTGGCCGTGCCACTGAAGCAATGGTGTTGTCATCCATTAACACATCTGCTAATCCCTCCTCTTCTCCATCACACTCGTCCACCCAAACCTCTTCCGTTAATGCTCGTGTCTTTAGGCTCCATACAGCCTACCATGAAGATTTTCTTTGTAAATGTTGATACTTAATATCTTTTTTTTATTAAACTTTGGTGGATTAGATAGTGTTTTACTAATGACATATAGCAAATAAATATGACATTTCTCCTTAATGGATCATACAATATTTTCTTGGGTCCCATAATGTTCACCAATATTGTATTTCCTTTTGATTTTCAAGATTTTTTTGCTGTACATCTTTTTCTGTCTGTGATCATATAAATTTCATACTCATTATTTATAAAATTACATTCATATTCAGAAACATAATTATAACCAATCCATGACTATGTGTTATGGTCATATCTTCATCTCCAATAATTTGCAGCAAAGTTCCTTTATTTCTTTTCTTTGAATGGATTCTAGACATACAGATAAGTAATTTAGAAATTACTGTCTTGATTACTCCAAACCATGTTTTTTTCTAAGAAAAGCTAAACATTAAATAAAAAAAAAACAAATAAAATATAAAAAAAAAACTGCAACAGGTCAATTAGCACATATATCTCTACTCACCTGATCATAGGGATTAGTAGCTAAAAGAGTCGTACATATTTCAATACATTTTTCGAATTTCCGTCTTCTAAAAGCACTTAACGCCAAATATAATGGATCCATGTTGTGTGGCGCGGAGCAACTACACGTCAAGTTGCATTTTCAGCCCAAGTATTTGTTTACGTTGGTTGCTATGGTAACGGTAATTCATTCATAAAACGCGATAAATGCAGTTTTTACAAATGATTTCCCAGTATACATATTGAAAAGAATCCATGAAATAGAGAATTATTTACATTCGGAAAGTATATTTGCATTGTGGTAAATGAGAAGAAGAAGAAGAAAAAAAAAAATGAAAATGAAAATACACAAATATTTATGTGAAAGTTCACATGACAAACCATAGATGAGGTAGTTTTTTGTAGATGATTTTTTAAGTAGAAATATTATTCACAATTACAGGGAATAGAATAAACAACCATACGCGTAAGTAAATGTAAGCGATAAAGGAATGTTTTTTTTTTTTCTTTCTTAATTTTTTGTGCAGTGGTTCTCTCCTTGTTTTATATTTTTATATTATGTTTATTATTATAGGTACGAGAGGTTAAAAGTAGATACGTACTTTTTGTACAACATCTTGTAGATAATTTGAAACTGTATAAATATTTTTTTTCCATATGCAGCAACAGCCCAAACTACAATAGTAACTGTAACATGTATATGCGAAATTAATTAATAATGGAAACTAATAATAGATAAAAATTGAGTAAGTACAATAAAAAAACGACTATAGGAAAAAATATTACACCCGTAGTCCTTCGGTTGTCAAACATCAACAATGGCGGAACAGGCAGAGGCAATGCGGGCCACCGTAGCTTCAATGCTCAGGGGCATTGAGAGGTAAGAGAGGATAAATATTAATACAAAAGTTAAGAAAGATTGTTTCCATTAGATTGAGAAGGAATCTGCGCTCGGGGGAGTGATATGAATTGGAAATATCCTGCGTGAAGTGTTGCCCCGCCAGATGTCGGCCCGGCGGGGTCTTTCGTTCGGATATATCCACTTTTTGAAGAGCTATTTTCTGATATAGGGTTTTAATATTAAATCTTGCGTAGACATGGGGTTATTATTTATATAAGGGTCCCGTAAAAGATGCTAATAATGGCTTGCGTAGGTCCAGATCTACCCACTTGCGATAGTTTCTTAAGAGCTGGCCTGGATGCTTAAGAATAGGACAAATGTCTTGCAATTTTTTTTGTTTAGTTTTTATGGAATAGTTTTAGTTTCACACGGCCATCAAACCAAGCAATTAGTTTTTCTGGTTTCAATTTTTTTTACGGTGTAATATGCATACATATATTTTCCATCTTAAAGGATTTAAGTGAAAGTAATGGTAATTTTTTATGAAGTGACCATATCACTCTGAGACTTATTGTTCCAACCGCTCCTGGGAATCCACAAGACCCTCATCTGGGAGCTACAACCTCAGACCCCCACCCAATCATTATGTATTTCTAACCCTTGACCCCTACCTGATTGCCATGGACAGTCCCCAATGCGATATTTGTTGTGACCTGTTTTATTATTTTCTGACGTTTTTCTTAGCCTGTGCAGGTTATTTCATGTATCAGTGGTTGTACTTACTAGATTTTCCTTAGATTTGCCCTAGCTTAGTGTAGTCATTTTATAAATGTATACCAAAGTATTACATGCTGCCCGTTGTATTAATATCAACTCGCTAAGGAAGCACTACAGGCGAAAAAAAAAAAAAAATTTAGTTTTGATTATTAATGGCAGTGTTTGCCTTGTATTATAAGGCTGTGTGAGATTGAAACTATACCTCTTTTAGTTTCACACTGCCATCAACCTTGCAATTATTATTTGAAATTAGTCAGAATACCTTCACTTGAGAGGCAGGTGATATGTACAAGCTGTCATGGGAGAAAAATTGGCAGTGGGCCAGAGTGATGTGAACTTTCCATCATTAGCATTTTGGCTGACGGCTGGGGTGATGAGAAAGACTTGCCATAAGTGCACAAAGCACCGGAGAGTGATTAGGTTCATTTAGCATTTAGGAAGGGGCTTTTGCCTTATTTCTATTGATTATTGAGTGTGGAATGTAATGTCTGTAGGCCATGACTGGAAGAGTGCTGGCTACTAGGTGGGATGCTATTTCAATGCTGAGGATTCTGTTCCCGCCCACCATGACCAGCGGCTCAGGTTGTATTGCAGAAAATTGAATATTACGAAAACTTGTTACACAAATGACAAAATGTTCCTTGTTATTATTATTGTTATACTCTACTTAGAGAGATAATATGGAATATGTGCAAGGAAAACAGTCTATTACCATCAGGATAAAGCAAATTAAATAACAAATATAGACATTGAAAAATGGGGGAAAAAATAAAAATGTGCCAGGCCTTCATGCTGCACAACCATCAGGGTGTCCACTCACGTAAGCCTAATGCCCATATTTTGGGCCACATGATAGCAGGGAAGCTGCTGGATCCAATGGGCTAATTGACCAACAATATTTTTCCTCAAGGCTTTGTGAACTAGTGGTTGGGAACCACTGTTTTAGAGGAAAGCACAGATAAATAAGGTAATTTTTAGTAACAAAGTTATACTGTATTATAGAGGCTGCAGTTTTGCCAAGCTATTTTTGTGCTGTATGACCACTATCATTTGCAAATCAAAGGCCTAAACAGTTGCTGGTTTACTTGGATTTTTTTCTTGTTTTCTGGTTTGTTGTGTGCTAATGACTATGTGTATATCTCTTCTGTTGGTTAAAGAGTAAAGTCATCTCTCTCCTTCCACCTTTTCCCTCATTTGAAAGTTGTAGAAATCAGGGTGGCTACTCAGTCCATCACACAAGAAAGTACAATTAAGGCTGAGAAAAAGGCTTTAACTCATTGGATCCGGAAGCTTCACTGCCATCACATGGCCCAAAATACGGGCATTAGGCTTATTTGAGTGCCCACTCTGATGGGTGGCCAGGCACACACAAATACTCATCTACAGCGACAAGACTCTGTGCCTCCCATTTGCAATGTTATTTTCTCTTTTTCTGCACAAGTGTTTAAATTTTTTTTGCCATTTTCATATATCTATATTTGTCATTTGATTTGCTTAACTCAGATAGTAATAGACTATTTTCCATGCCCAGACTCCTTATCCTCTCCCTAGGTAGTCCAGCGCTCAGTTTAATAATAACAACAATAAGTAACACTGTTATGTGTTATTTTCTTATTTTTGTCAAGACATTCAATTTTCTGCACTGCAAACTGTGCCAAATGTCACAGCAAGTAGGAATAAGATCCTGAACATGGAAATAGTGTCCTTCCTGGAGCCAGCGATCTTCCAGTCATGGGTCACAGATGGTACATTCCACACTTGTTATTCAGTGGAAATAATATAAAGCCCTTCCTGAATGTCCACTGAGTTTAATCACTCCGCAAGAGCTTTGTGCTCTTACGGTGAGTCATTCCCATCACCCTGGCCTTCAGCTAAAATTTCCCATGACTGCATGTGCACATCACCTGCCCCTCAGGTCAATTTTTTTCATGATGTGATAGTCATGGCATCAAGATCTAAGGGATTAATGACAGATGTTTTCAGTTGTAAAATTATTTGATTCATTCTTTTTTTTTTCTATTTTAGATAGCATATATATATATATATAATATATAATATATAATATATAATATATAATATATAATATATTATATATTATATATTATATATTATATATTATATATTATATATTATATATAATATATTATATATAATATAATATATAATATATAATATATAATATATAATACATAATACATAATACATAATACATAATACATAATACATAATACATAATACATAATATATAATATATAATATATAATATATAATATATAATACATAATACACACAGTTGTATTACTTATTATTTGTATTCCTTATTGTACATACTCTTTTATTGATTATTATTTCTATTCCCTTTCTCTCCAGATACAACCCTGAAAACATCTCAACCCTGGAGAGATATGTGGAGCTGCAGGCACGTGAGAACACCTACGACCTGGAGGCAAACCTGGCTCTGCTGAAGCTGTACCAGTTCAACCCCGGCACCTACCAGCTGGGCGTCGCCTGCCAGATCCTCATGAAGGCCCTCACCAACCTGCCCCACACAGACTTCGTTCTGTGCAAGTGCCTCCTTGGCCAGGATCAGGTGTGTGTTGTGCTGCTTTATCTAGTGTATGTTATGTATTGGAAATTTGGATTTGATGAATTAGATTTGGTATTGTTTTAGTTGTGTGATGGGGGTTAACAGAAGAACAGAGTTTTGGTAATTTTGTCCTAGAAATTCATACCACTTTGCTTTTTTTATGGGTTTGTACATTATTTTATTACTAGCTGAATCATATATGTTATGATTACCCTTACTGAGACAGAGTACAAGTTTCCTTGCAAATATAAAGTACTGATTGGTTACAGGTAAACAGATATCTTCTATTTTCTCACCATAGTTCTCTGAATTTACTTAGAACTGCTTCTCTCTTGCCAGATGGAAGATAATAACATCAAGCGCATCATGTACCTGCACGACTTGCTGGAGATGTGCCAGTTCAGCACTTTCTGGGAGGAGAAGCACCAATATGCTGATCTGGTGGGTGGCTAAGGAAACCCTTGTTGATTTTCTTTCGTTTTTTTCTCATTCTCTTTTTTCTTTTTCTTTTTATATCATTATTATTATGATGATGATCATCATCATCATCATCATCATCATCATCATCATCATCATCATCATCATCATCATCATCATCATCATCATCATCATCATCATCATTATTTAGCTGGTATTAATTCATATATATTTCTTTTCTTGGTATCAAATCATACCCACCTTTTTAATTGTCACAATGTCATACTTTTAAGAATTAACATTAATTCCATGCTTTTAGAATTTTTTTTTTTTTTTCGTACTAGATCTGTTCTTTGTTCTACTCTTCCTTCATCCGTAGCATTTCAAAGTCCATTTAAATTTCATACATTTTTCTCCTCCTCCTTTACTTCCTCTAAGTTATCTTCCAATTCATCTTCCATCACCCTCTTCCTTCCTTCCCTTCTCCTACTACTTCTCTTCCTTTATCATTCTTTTGTCATCCTAATCTTCATCCTTATCATCATCTTCATCATCATCTTTCATCCTTATCTCCATCCTTATCATCATCATCCATTCTTTGTCACCTCCTCCTCCTCCTCCTCCACTTATCCACCATTTTCTTCCTCTTGGTGCTGTGTTTTGCCTGTTCCAATAAGAATTACAAGTTGAATAAATTAAATTAATTTAAAAATTCACTGCAGGTCACAGGAGTAAAGGACTTTAGTGACAGCATACGCAAGTACATCTGCCACGTCATCGGCATAACGTACCAGCACATTGAGAAACATGTCCTAGCCCAGCTGCTTGGCAATATTGATGGTATGTTAGTGAGTTTTTTTTGCCATGGTAGTGCCTAATGAAAAGGTTTAGCATTTTATTTATATGTGTATATATTTTATGTGCGTGAGATTATTTCCGCATGTAATTATTTTTGAAAGAATGTACTGTTTGGGCTCAGATGTTGAAGAATGAACAAAAATTGTTTCATACTCTTCTCAATGAGTTTTAGTCTTCCTGTATTGGGAAAGCAAATGTCAGATGCATATTGGTTTCCAGGATTTGTTTTTAGACCTCTACTGTGTCTGCTCAGTCAAGAACTATAACAACCTCTCTAACTTTGAACTCTCCTTTCTTCTCTGTCCAGAACAAACTCTCCAGGTGTGGATGAATAAGTACGGCTGGAAGGTGGAGGAAAGCAACCTGGTGCTCGTTGCCAATCAAGAAGAGACTGTTAAGACCAAGAACATTACTGAAAAGATTGAGTTCGATTCTGTGGCAGGCATTATGGCCGCCTGTAGATAAGATGCGAAATGACGTAAAAAAGAAACTTTTGTTACAGTGAACATTCTGAAAAATAAATGATTATTGAAAGTGGTTTGTTTGTTTCTTTTTTCTGTTACCAGAAGGTGTCATTATGAAACATAAATTGCCATGATAAAAAAAACTTTTTCAGTACATTTCATGTAATTAACTCACTCACAAACACATTTTATTTTAATTTTAATTTTTGCTCTCTCCCACTACCACACACACACAGGCATACATGCATGCATGTTTGCCTTTTTGGTAACATTCCTGAAACCCATAACACGTTGATACACTGATACATGTTTGCTATTTATGCATACATTATTGGAACCTGTTGAAACCTCCTTTTAGTTCATATGAAAGAGTATGCCTTGACCTTGATATGGTTTGATACACTCCAGGTAGCCAATCAGAGCATGATATTTTTCAGATGTATTTCACATAGTCTCAGCTCGGGCTCTTTATTTATTTTAAAATTTTTGCCACATCAACATCAAGATATGGGGATAGTGTAAGGCTTGGGGGACAAAGCCCCCATGTAAGGAAGTGCTATATATCAAAATTCATATGGTGCTATGGTAAATTAGAGTAGTGAAAAGGTTCAGGGACAAGTTAACGAGTAGGGTAAAGTTACAGGTTGAACAGTACTAGAAAGGGTAGAGATAGGCAGCTGATGATTCATTGTACAAGGTAAAGGTTGTTTTAAGGGGAAGGAGTTAAGGGAGTAGGAAGCATTATGGTGAACAGGGCAAAAGAGGAGTTAAACAATTAGGATAAGTGGACAGAACAAGGGATGTAGAAAAGGAAGAGGAGACCATGCAAAAGTAGTTGAGGCGAGGGCTAAGGACCTTGGCTGGGGTCTCACTTACATTGGGTCTCAGTCTCAGTCTCCACCCCTCCCCTCCCCTCAGCAACAACGAGCAAGGATTGGGGGGGGGGGGGGAGTAGTGCTCTATATTTTAATTTAATCGCATCCTAAGTTTCTTGATAAAACTTTTTTAATGTAAATGTGCCTAAAATGTTCCTGTGCCTTTTTAACAGTTCATTAAACACATGTTCACTCTATACGGGTACGATTTGATTCAAAATTATTTTGTACGTCTATGATATAACCTTACAGGTTCAAAAATATCAAATAGGGTGTATATCTTGATTTGTTTGATATAATTCAATCAAAATGTCAAGTAAATTATTTGGACACGGAATTCGCTCGCGGTGAATACGATATGATGCAAAACCTTATGCAACTTACATTTCTTACATGAAGACCAATGTATGTAATAAGGACAAAATATTTTGACAGAAGCCGAGATATACATTGAAACTTTCCACAGCCTTGTGAAGTAAAGAATGGTGTGTGTAAACAATACGAGTAGTCAGGTATTTTTTCCACTTTATTTTAAACTTCCATGTTTTGCTTGTAATTAAAACTCATACCAGCATATTAAGTACTTTAATGGTTTTCTATTGACTTTGTGAAAATACTTAATTTTCCTTTTTTTAAAAACTTTGTACGTCAGTACAAACTTCGATGCTGTGTTTTGTTGCGACTGTAATAAAACTTGAAACAGTATCAAAGTGTAGAGGTTTCGGGATGCTACAAAATATGCCTAAACATACATTTATACTCATACACATGCATACGCACTCACTCATTCTCTTTCTCACTCACTCTTTCACTCTTTCTCTCATTCTATCTCATTTCCCCTTTCTCATTCTCTCTCTCACTCACACACACTCTCCCACTCACACGCACTCTCTCTTTCATGATACACTCACATTGCACTCACGATACATTTACTCACTCACTCACGATACAATCACTTACGATGCACTCACTCATTCACTCAGTCCACACTCGTTCTTGCTGTCAACTTCTCTCACCCAGTTTATCATTATCGCTTACTCTCTCCCTCATTCACTCGTACATTTACTCGCTCTCCCTCAAATTCTCCAAATACATTTACCAAATTTATTTTGAGATTTTTAGATACAATACTGCATTTTTTGAAGATTTAAAATAAAAGATTTCATATTTAGAGAGTAAACAAGTCCTTAAAAGGGGGTAAATAGTAACTGGTTTATCAGGATCACCGAGTTGACAGTCGAGTAGCTTTAGTTACCTGACCCACGCAGTTCTCCCATGTAATACTCAGCTCGGTAACATATTGTTTTGTTGTGATTCTTTTGACGTTATGGGCAAAGTTACGTGAACAAAGAGATCGGAACAAAGGTAAGGAAATGTATAAAAAAAAAAGACAGGAAATTGCGTGGTCGGGACATCCGTGATAGTGATGAAGCAACATTCCATCATCACGGGGAAAATGATGTTTTGCATAAATGATAATGCCCTAGATTGAATGATTACATTATAAATACCCCTGGATCATCGGTGACCATGATAATTGATGGTAGAGGTGACGATATGATAGTGATGATGATTAAAGACGATGCTGGAGAGTGACCATGAGAATGATAAAAACTAATTTCTCCACTGCCATTTATAATGAGAATGCCACAATTATTTTTCAAGAACTGAAGAGGGAAAACTCAGTGACATACTTTTGGGGAGTTTAAGCAAAATCTACACATGTCATTGTCTCCACATTCAGCTTTATTATGTACACACAACGCCGATACCAAATAACCATGATATCGATCACATACAGAGTACAAAGGCTATTTTAGAACTGAAAAATTTGGTGGTATCATCTTTGGAGGGAAGTGATCAGAAACGGGATGTAAAAAAAAATCACATTAATTGCCAGCACATTTCTGTTTCACACTAAAAATCTTCCAGTTCATGACGGTATCAGCAAGCATTTCTAATGTTCAGCTACAAGAAGTTAACATGACAGTCGAACATTAAAGAAAAAAATGTATACCCCAACAATCTTTAGCGTCAGACAAAACGATGTCTGACAAGGTTCAAACATATTAGAATATATTAATAATGACTAACATGTTTATGGATACAAAAATATTGTAAGTTTTAAAGATTTCACTGAAACAGTTCATACTGTCAACATTCACTGAAATATAGTAGTATATATTAATGTAAATACGGTGATGGTATACAACTATTGATCACAGCTCAGTGTTCTGCCGTATGCTGTGTTAAAAAGCGCCACTCACTGGTGTTTCGTACTGATATTAAGGTTTTTATCTAGGAGGCAAACTTGTGTGATATATACTAATAAATCTGTTTACAACTCGTGCACACTTTCAAGAAACAAATATTAAAAATATATGGGAATAAAATGTGCATGATAACCAAAAATAAACTTTCATTATATAAAAAAAAAAAAAAAACTTAATACAACAGCAATTAATACAACTTTACCCACCACAGTGATTTTGCAGCATTGAAAGAAATACTTTCTTCCATAACAAATGTAAAATCAAATATATATATATATATATATCCGTACACACAATCACTTACAAAAGCACCAAATCTGCCAACCATTCACAAGGTCACATCGCCTTTTTTATTACCCATGTGATATTCATACGTCATGACAAGCACCAACATATAAACTGGGTGAGGCGTTTGTATTGAAACAACCTCGTAGGAGAGTCGTCCTTTCACACGACACTAGAGCACGTGGTCTTCCTACAGCGCGACCACCAGTTAGACTCCATGGCCTTGCACCGGAAGATAACACTTAAGTTGTACGTTTGGCATCGAGTCCGTTCATCGGAGTTCCCCGGGTATTTCACAACGGTTATGCAGGTAAATATTTTCATGAATGTCATTCCCATTCCTATACATTTTTCTTCACCGTTTTATCAACATAAAATAACTATATTTTCTGTGTTGGAAGAACGCGTTTCATATTATACGGGAAGGAAACACTCCATTAGCACCTCTAGTTCATAAGGTACGCAAAGAGCACATGTTAGAATAGGCTTTCTCATATTTACAAAACCTGTAAACAGTTTACTGATTACGTTCTTACATTTATTTGACTTAGATTCAGAGGGAAAGCAATCTACTTTTACACGCAATGCCTCCTTCATACTGAAAGTGAATATCGCACGAAAAGTTCCGTCGGAGAGATTAGGAAAGAAAATATCACAACCAAATCTTATTCTTAAGGCAGCGGTTTCTTTGTCTTTGTCTTTTTCTTCTTCTTCTACTTCTTCTTCTCTGATTCTCACGCAATATTTCAAATCCAAAACCAACAATTACAAATAATCTTCATGTTTACGCAAAAGTTGTTTATAGAGTCGTTTACGCCTCTCGTTTCATCAAGGGAACTTGGAGCGGCCGACGGGCATGAACGCGCGCAGGTGCTCCTCGTTCTTGGCTACGTTGTAACCCCACAGCTTGAGAGCTTTGTGGCACACCTTCTGAATCCTCTCCACTTCCGCCCACTCGAGGTCGGTCTTCCAGTGGATGGGCGCCGTCTTGGAGTCCCTGAAGGTGCTGGACACGCCCCCGATGGTCTGCTTGGTGTGCGTGTCGAGGAAGGACTGCACGCGAGGGTGGTAGCTCAGGTGGAAGAAGTCAAAGAGTTCCTTTGTCATGTTGTAGGCGTCGAACGATAAGTCTTCATAGCGGACGGCTCTGAAGTATAAGTAAATTTTATAATCCATCAGAAAAATGAGATTCTGCAACTCCACTTTCAAATAGCTTTGAAAAGAAACATTTTACAATTATTCTGCATTATCATTGCACGATGAATTGGTAAAATTACACTCATACGAACATGAGTTTCACTGCCCTGATTAAACATAAATACTGAATCTGATGACACATCACACATGTGTAAGAGCCAACTAAACTAATATCCCTTGAAAAGCGCTTAATAAAAACGCAAAGGAAAAAACTATAAATAGTTATAAATAAATAAACGAATGAATGCTACATAAAAATATATATCCTGACGCAAGTTCCTATATACATTTACATGTAAATAGGATAAACATGCATAAGATATGAGACCAAATTATTTCTGAAACCCCGTGCGAAAAGCTTGTCTCCCTCTGTCTGTCTGTCTGTCTGTCTGTCTCCCTCTGTCTGTCTGTCTGTCTGTCTGTCTGTCTGTCTCCCTCTGTCTGTCTGTCTGTCTGTCTGTCTCCCTCTGTCTGTCTGTCTGTCTGTCTCCCTCTGTCTGTCTGTCTGTCTGTCTGTCTGTCTCCCTCTGTCTGTCTGTCTGTCTGTCTGTCTGTCTGTCTGTCTGTCTGTCTGTCTGTCTCCCTCTGTCTGTCTGTCTCCCTCTGTCTGTCTGTCTGTCTGTCTGTCTGTCTCCCTCTGTCTGTCTGTCTGTCTGTCTCCCTCTGTCTGTCTGTCTCCCTCTGTCTGTCTGTCTGTCTGTCTGTCTGTCTGTCTGTCTGTCTGTCTGTCTGTCTCCCTCTGTCTGTCTGTCTCCCTCTGTCTGTCTGTCTCCCTCTGTCTGTCTGTCTGTCTGTCTGTCTGTCTGTCTGTCTGTCTGTCTGTCTGTCTGTCTCCCTCTGTCTGTCTGTCTGTCTGTCTGTCTGTCTGTCTGTCTCCCTCTGTCTGTCTGTCTCCCTCTGTCTGTCTGTCTGTCTCCCTCTGTCTGTCTGTCTGTCTGTCTGTCTGTCTCCCTCTGTCTGTCTGTCTGTCTGTCTGTCTGTCTGTCTCCCTCTGTCTGTCTGTCTGTCTGTCTGTCTGTCTGTCTGTCTGTCTGTCTCCCTCTGTCTGTCTGTCTCCCTCTGTCTGTCTGTCTGTCTGTCTCCCTCTGTCTGTCTGTCTGTCTGTCTGTCTGTCTCCCTCTGTCTGTCTGTCTGTCTCCCTCTGTCTGTCTGTCTGTCTGTCTCCCTCTGTCTGTCTGTCTCCCTCTGTCTGTCTGTCTGTCTCCCTCTGTCTGTCTGTCTCCCTCTGTCTGTCTGTCTGTCTGTCTCCCTCTGTCTGTCTGTCTCCCTCTGTCTGTCTGTCTCCCTCTGTCTGTCTGTCTCCCTCTGTCTGTCTGTCTACCTCTGTCTGTCTGTCTGTCTGTCTGTCTGTCTCCCTCTGTCTGTCTGTCTGTCTGTCTGTCTGTCTGTCTGTCTGTCTGTCTCCCTCTGTCTGTCTGTCTCCCTCTGTCTGTCTGTCTGTCCCTCTGTCTGTCTGTCTGTCTGTCTGTCTGTCTGTCTGTCTGTCTGTCTGTCTGTCTGTCTGTCTCCCTCTGTCTGTCTGTCTGTCTGTCTGTCTCCCTCTGTCTGTCTGTCTGTCTGTCTGTCTCCCTCTGTCTGTCTGTCTGTCTGTCTCCCTCTGTCTGTCTGTCTCCCTCTGTCTGTCTGTCTGTCTGTCTGTCTCCCTCTGTCTGTCTGTCTGTCCCTCTGTCTGTCTGTCTGTCCCTCTGTCTGTCTGTCTCCCTCTGTCTGTCTGTCTCCCTCTGTCTGTCTGTCTGTCTGTCTGTCTGTCTGTCTGTCTCCCTCTGTCTGTCTGTCTGTCTGTCTGTCTCCCTCTGTCTGTCTGTCTGTCTGTCTGTCTGTCTGTCTC
>NC_061855.1:3188641-3203641 GCF_019202785.1 Penaeus chinensis
GATAGACTGGTAGTAACATAAAGATAATAATAATATTATTGTTAATGATAATATAATAATAGTAATAGCAATATATAATAATGATAATGAAGGTGATAACAGTATTACTATCAAATAATAATAATAATAATAATAATAAAGATAATAATAATAATAATAAATAACAATAACAACAATAATAGTAACAATAACAATAAATCAACACTCCACAAAAAATAAACATACTCATTCTAATCATAAAAAACCCACACCCAATCAAAAATTCCAAACTTTCCAAAATCAGAAAAAGAAAAAGAAAAAAAAGAAAGAGAAAAAAAGAAAAGAAAAGAAAAGAAAAGAAAAGAAAAGAAAAGAAAAGAAAAGAAAAGAAAAAGAAAAGAAAAGAAAAGAAAAGAAAAAGAAATGAAAAGAAAAGAAAAAAGAAAAGAAAAAAAAAGAAAAAAAAGAAAAAGAAAAAAGAAAAAAATAAAGTAAAATACAAGAAAATAAAAGAAAAGAAAAGAAAATAAGAGAAAAGAAAAAACAAACTTACCGATGAATGTGGATCCCGACCGCCATGTCGTTATGACCAAACTCCGGACCGGCTTCCCGCCTTGCTCGAGCACGAGGTCCTTCGCGCTCCTGAGGGATTTCGGGAAGGGCGTTAGGAGGAGGTTATAGTTTGGGTTTATTTACAATTAAATGCTGTATTAACTACTGTAATTCATCTTCGTCCTTCGAACTCCTGTGGGATTTTTGCGAAGGACGTTATACCATATTGTAGTTTGCATTTATTTATAATCAAATGTTGAATTAACGATTCGCGGTCCTGTGGGATTTTGCGAAGGACGTCATATGTGTATACTGTAAATAAATCTAAATAAAGAAATATCTATTTCTTTTGAAAGTATGTTATGAATAATGATAATTAAATATTGATCAACGACTGTAATTATTAATCAATCGTTCTCCACGCTCTTTTGTTTCTTGGGAAGGACGTTATATTTAGATAATAAATAGTCTGCGTTTCATTAGCGACTGTAATGAATTTCCTCGCTTACCTGCATATTTCAGGGGTTGTAAAATATGTATTTAATAATAATCTACTTTTATTCGTTGAATTTTATTTTCTTCATCTTTATAAAATAAATATCTTTGTGACACATTAAGTTACTTTTGCATATCATTGAAGGGTTACTTAAAGGTTTATCAAAAGGTGTTGATGCACGACGAATTAATCACAAGGTATTGATTCCACATGTCGAAACAGATGTAAGCCTCATTAGCGTCTCATTGACCGTCGAACATATATGATTAGTTATTTGAAAAAGGGAAAAAAAATATTGCTTACACCTCCCACGCACAAACTGAATTGCATGTATGTATATCTCGTCAACGAATCCATAAGTAGGACGTGCTCCCTCCCACCCCCCTCTCCCGCCCTTCCCCCCCTCCCACCCCCCTCTCCCTTCCCCATCCCTCCCTCCTCTCTCCCTTCCCCCTCCCTCCCTCCCTCTCCCTTCCCCCTCCCTCCCTCCCCTCTCCCTCCCCCCCATCCCTCCCTCCCCTCTCCCTTCCCCTCTCCCTCACCTCGCCTTCAGCTTGGGATGAAACACATAGCCCTTCATATCTTGCAGAATCTCTTCCCTCTGCTGGTCCAAGATGGCGGCGATTATGCTCTCCGTGCTGTTCTCTTTCCTCCCTTCATCCCCAGTTGGTTCCTCTTCCTCTTCCTCCTCTTCCTCCTCTTCCTCCTCTCCTTCTCCTTGTTCTTCTTCTCCTCCTCCTCCTCCTTCTTCTTCGCGTTCCTCTGCTGTTGGACGAAAGAGGGGAGAGATGAGTTAGTGATAGCGTGTGGGACGAGGGCGAGGGGAATGGAAGAGGGAGAGTGGTGGTGGTGATGTTGGCGGTGGAGAATTATGGTGGTGGTGATGGTGACGGTGGCGGTGGTGAGTGATGATAGTGACGGTGGTGGAGAATTATGGTGGTGGTGGTGGTGGTGGTGATGGTGATGGTGGCGGTGGTGAGTGGTGATGATGGTGACGGTGGTGGTGATGACGTTGGTGTTGGTGGACGAGGGACAGTAATGGCAGTGATTGGAGGAGAATTATGATGGTGGTGATGGTGATGATAGTGGTAGTAGAAATGGGATAGTAATGGTGGTGATGTTGGTGGTGACTGAACGAGAATTATAATGGTGGTGATGGTGATGAGAATGAGAATAATGAAGTAACACAAAAGCAAGCAAGGATTTCTATAAAAAATCATGGAACTCCTACAAAGGAAAAATACAACAGAAAAAAAAAAAACAGAAGAAAGAAACAAATAAAACCTTAAACACAAAAAGAAATATTAAAACTAAGAAAACAAACAAGCAAACAAGAAAACAAAAATAAAGAAAAGTGTCTGAAAAGATGAAACAAACCAACAACAAACAGTAAAAAATTCCTTTAGTTATTAATAATTCCTATGATTCTTCACATTTCATTTAATAATTCCTTTAGTCATAGATGCTTCCTTTAGTTCTGAACACTTTCTCTAATAATTACTTTAATTGTTAATATTTCCTTTAATTCTTAACACTCCCTTTAACAATTCCTATAATTCTTCAATCATTCCCTTCATTATTAATATTTCCTTTAATTCTTAACATTTCCTTTAATAATTCCTCTAGTTCTAACATCTCCTACAATAATTCCCTTAGTTATTAATATTTCTTTTAATTCTTATCATACTCTTTAATAATTCCTTCAGTTCTAAAATTTCCATCAATAATTCCATTCGTTATTAATATTCCCTTTAATTATTAAATAATTCCTTTAAAAAATCCCTCCAGTTTCTACCATTTCCTCTCAAAAATCCCTCCAGTTTCTACCATTTCCTCTCAAAAATCCCTCCAGTTACTACCATTTACTATTACTATTTCCTCTCAAAATCCCTCTAGTCACTACCATTTCCTTAAGTTACTCCCATTTCCTTAAGTTACTACCATTTCCTTAAGTTACTACCATTTCCTTAAGTCACTACCATTTCCTTAAGTTACTCCCATTTCCTTAAGTTACTACCATTTCCTTAAGTTACTCCCATTTCCTTAAGTTACTCCCATTTCCTTAAGTTACTACCATTTCCTTAAGTTACTACCATTTCCTTAAGTTACTACCATTTCCTTAAGTTACTACCATTTCCTTAAGTTACTCCCATTTCCTTCAAAAAATCCCTCCAGTTTCTACCGTTCCCTTCACTAATTCCCTTAGTCCTTCATATCCCTCAGGTTCCGTGGCCTCCGCTGCTCACTCACCATCAGGAGGAGGAGCCTTCTGTGGCGGCTGTGGCGCTGTGTCTCCCGGGGCTGTGTACTCCGGGCTCTGGTAGTCCTGTGGGAGAAAAAAGAGAGACGGAAATTATGATGATAAATATTTTATTATCATTATTTTAATACTTTTATTATTATTCATTATTATTAATACTATTAGCAAACGAGAAATATGAAATATTATTAGGAAAATCATTATCATTCTATTATTCATACTTTATTATTATTAATGGTCTAGTATCGTCATAAGTATCATCTTTAGAACTTTCTCATTCTCATTCTTATTATCATCATTAAACCTTTATTATCATTGCTATAAGTATGACCATCATCACTATCATTCGTTTTTCTCTCTCTTTCAGGTGCAATTTTGTTGTGTATTGCTGGGGGGGGGGGGGGATTCCTATAACTGTGTTTATGTCATTTGGCAAATTCTAATCCTTTTTCTCCACTTCCTCTTTCCTTCTCGTTTTTTTTGTCTTTTTTTTTTAATCTTGTTTTCTCTATCATCTTTCTTTTCTCATAATTATGATCATCCTTTTTAGTAATAGCATATTGCTACTTCCTATCATTACAACTACTATTTTCATGACATCATTAACATTATCATTAGTAGTAGTACCACCTGTATTACTGTCATCATCATCATTACTACTGTGATATCAATATTATTTACTCAGAGATAGATAAACTGAAAGACACACACGAGAGAAAACTACGCATTTGCAAATCGACATAAAAAGCGGCCTGTCATCAAAGTGCCATTCAGCAAGGGATTTCTTCATGGCGGAAATGAATGGAAACATCTCAATGGCCTGCTATTCGACGCGAATCATTTCCACACCATTTTTCACTCAAATGTGCAGAGGAATGATATTTGTTTGTAAGTTTCACATTGGGGGGGAGGGGAGGAGGAGGGAGAGGGGAGGGGGAGGGGAGAGGGGAGGGGAGGAGAGAGAGAGAGGAGAGAGAGAGAGAGAGAGAGAGAGAGAGAGAGAGAGAGAGAGAGAGAGAGAGAGAGAGAGAGAGAGAGAGAAAGAGAGAGAGAGACTTAGGAAATAAATTAAATCAAAGAAGAGGCAGAGAAGCCGAGATTGGGAACAGTGGCCAAGCAGACACAAAGGAATTACAAGGAAAAGTCGAGGAAGTCAGTTACAACACTCGAAACAATAAAGAAGTTGAAAATACGACACCAAGCAACCAAACAACAATAAATGAAAGAGGCAAAGGCACAATTAAATTTTCGATGCGAAAACGGTAAAAGGAAACGAAATGCCAAAAAAAGGAAAAGGAAAAAAAGGACAAAGAATATAAGAGAAGAGTTTCAGAGGCAGCTTCGAACGCCTCGAGTTCCGACGCTCCGAACTGGCGCAAATATTATTGGAACCTGAGTGGCAGGGGAGCGCCAGGACGAATGTGCCTTTCATGAAGGCCTTCGACAGTTTCGTTCTTTACTGTTAAGCCTCCACTTAACAAATCCTTCTTTCATAGTAGGAACAACGAAACGGGAAAACTGAATTGTATTTGTATGAATATTCAACAACTGTTTTAACATCGATATATTTTTTGAAGACTTTACTATATATTTTGGAATGCCATCCCTATCCCTATCTACTGCACAAAATTAGAACAAATTCAGTATATGAAATATTTGTATCTTATACCCTCATATCTCATAGCTACTGGCTTACCCTACTCGAGGCTCTGACTCATTCAAGAAATATGAATTTAATAGAGAGGGCATTTGATATGTGGCTGAGATGATTGAATTTTACAATATTCCCAGAAAACATGACATTTAAACAATGGGATATTATTCTAATAATGCACATGTAAATAGTAAGACTAGTAATCATTCAAATGACAATGAGAAGGAAATAAATGGTAAAATTATCAGAGGAGACGGTTAAGGGGAAAATGCAAATAAGAATGTTCATCAAATACTGTGCATTTGCATATGCATTAGAGAGATTACTCGTATGTATTAAAGTGTATATACGTGTGAGTGAATTATTATAGTGTGTTAAATCAACAAACTTTTTTATAATAGGTAAGAAATTATTAACTGGCATTTTAAGAGTCGAGCTAAAAAAAAGGTCAACAAGCCTCAACTTTCGCGCCAATTTCATGGTTGGGTTCGCTTGTTCGCGGCGGTTATCGTCGAAGTCAGCCCTCTCCGTGGCGTCCGAAAGCCTGCGGCGGCGTCGGTGGCGGTCCCAAGCGTTGCCTCGTTATTAGAAAAAAGGAGTCGCTCATGAGACACGACCAAGTAAAACAATGAATTAATTGTTACAATCTGGCCGACACGGGAACAATCTCGCAAATCTAGCAAAGGTAAACAAGAGCACAAGCTTCAACAGAATACCAGTAAACCGTGACAGACAATGACAATACCGAACGATACAATGGAGACAAGAATTCATTTTGTTATCGCACCAAGGACCATGAACCTTGAATTGTCGGATAAGACCAACGATGGGATTATTCGGAAAAAAAAATATGCCCATCAAAGGTGACAAAATTTCCGACAAAATGGTAACCTCCATAACAGTTACGAAAAGATGAAAAAAAAGAAAAAAGAAAAAGAAAACAGAATAAACAAACGAATAAAAGAATACATAGACGAAGGGGGGGGGGAGGGGAATACGAACGATGATGGCATGGAACTGCAAAGAAGAAGAAAAAAATGAACAAAAATTAACAAAGGACCGCGGAATGCAAAGACTCGCTTGTCCTCAGGGTAAACACGGCCACCTCGTTCGCAAAAGAAATCTATAGGCAGACACAAACGCGCACACAGAAGGGATACCGAAAGAAATCTAGAAATCGTTAACACAAACGGATTAGTCTCAAAGTTACAAGAAAAACTTACATAAACTGCAACGGAAAAAAAGGGTGTAATAGACATCAATGAATCCAAAATTGACACTTCTTTAGAACAGGTAATAATAGTAGGCTTCGAGGATTTATTCAGAAAAAAACAAAACAAAAACTTAATAGATGGAAAGAGGATGTACCATTACTAGAGAGATAATTATTGGATCCTACAACAGATATAATGCATAAACTGAGAAACAAAGAACATAGATGGCACAGTACTTAAAAAAGGAAATAAAATAAATAAATAAATAATAAATTAACTGCGAAATCATTATCGGTAAGAGTAGAATTTAAGGGAAAAAAAAAACGATCTGAAAGTGGTTCAACGTCAAACGCGAGAGAGCGAGGGACAGTAAAAAAAAAACATCCACAGAAAACATAACTAGCAAAAAACTGCGTCATTATATAAGAAAGATGACAAAACAACGAATAAGCGGAGACGAGGAACGAGCGGAGTACCAAAGGGAACGTTCTTGGGAGAAAGAAAAGGAGAGAGAGAGAGAAAAAGGAGAAAAGAAAGAAAAAAAGGAGAAAAAAAGAGAAAAAGGAGAAAGAGAGAGAGAGAAAAGGAGAAAGAGAGAGGGAGAAAAAAGGAGAAAGAAATAGAAAAAAGGAGAAAGAAAGAAAAAAGGAGAAAGAAAGAGAAAAAAGGAGAAGAGAGAGAGAGAAAAGGAGAAAGAGAGAGAGAGAAAAGGAGAAAGAGAGAGAGAGAAAAGGAGAAAGAGAGAGGGAGAAAAGGAGAAAGAGAGAGAGAAAAGGAGAAAGAGAGAGAGAAAAGGAGAAAGAGAGAGAGAAAAGAGGAGAAAGAGAGAGAGAAAAGGAGAAAGAGAGAGAGAAAAGAGGAGAAAGAGAGAGAGAAAAGGAGAAAGAGAGAAAAAAAAAGGAGAGAGAGAGGGAGAAAAAAGGAGAAAGAAAGAGAAAAAAGGAGAAAGAAAAAAGGAGAAAGAAAGAGAAAAAAGGAGAAAGAAAGAGAAAAAAGGAGAAAGAAAGAGAGAAAAGGAAAAAGAGAGAAAAGGAGTAAGAGAGAGAGAGAGAGAGAGAAAAGGAGAAAGAGAGAGAAAGGAGAAAGAAAGAGAGAAAAGGAGGATGAAAGAGAAAAGGAGAAAGAAAGAGACAGAAAAGGAGAAAGAAAGAAAGAAAGAGAGAGAGAGAGAGAGAGAGAAAGAGGGAGGGGGAGGAAGGAGGGGATGTTTATTATTTTCACCAATAGTTTCGGTCGTAAATAAAGACGCAGATAACGCAAAATTCTCACGGAAGATAAGGAACACCCGGGAACCAATGTGAGTTTACTTTATTGTTTTTCCACACAGATGGCTCCACTTGTACCAAGTTACCAATGAGCCAATTATGGGTATTACTTGTCTCACTTATTTACCCTTTTTCTTGATTTTCGATATGTCATCTTATATTGCTGTGAATAACATTATAGTAATTATAATGTCTATAATAAAAACAACATTATCGATATTGATAGCATTAGTGAAAAAAAAAAGTTTCGCGCAAATCCAAGGAAAGGTGAAATCAGGTAAGGTCAAAAGGTCTACTAATTGACTCCTTTGTGGCTACGCACTTGCAGAGCCATCTAGGTGCAGAGACATTTCACAAAAAAAAAAAAAAAAAAAAAAAAAAAAAAAAAAAAAAAAAAATCTAAAATGAGCGCAGCATTTTCCCAGCAGAAAAAAAAAAAAAACTTGAATTAATTGTAAAAGCAAACCTGAATCTGGAGGATCATATAAATGAAAAGATTCATAAAACGCTAGCTGTAGGCGTAAACATGATGTGAGTATTTATATGCGTAAACGAAGATAAATTATAAAAATACAACCTACCCTTGGGTAAGATATAATTTCAAGGAGCCCCCACTTTTAATATACATGTATATGCATGTATATATTATATAATATACATATATATACACATTATATATACAAAAACATATATACATATATATTCGTACACACACACACACACACACACACACACATATATATATATATATATAATATATATATAATATATAATATATGATATATATATCATATATATATATATAATATAATATATATATAATATATATATCATATATATATCATATAATATATATATAATATATATATAATATATATATATTATATATATAATATATATATATTATATATAAATTATATATATTATATATATAATATATATATAATATATATATAATATATATATATATAAAACGACGTAGTTATGCTGTGCATCGCTGTCCAAGGTAAAGTGAGGTGAGATAAGCATGATTTTGTTATCTTAAACACACAAGGAAGGTGAAATCACAGTAAGAAGCTAAATGTATACGTCCTTAAGAAGTTTTCAAACGGAATTACTGCCGACCGCAACACTCTCCCTCATAACGTTATGTGCACACCACCCTACACATACAATAACCTATATGTGCCTTCTCTTCCGCAATGGGAAAAAAAATACACAAAACAAAAGACAAATTAAGCTAAATCAAGACAACAAGAAAACACCCAACAAAAACAATGAAACGTATAATCGCCTTTCTCGCCAGCACACACACACACACACACACACACACACACACACACACACACACACACACACACACACACACACACACACACACACACACACACACACACACACACAGACAGACACACACACACCAGGGCCGCTTTCCCACGCTTCATATTCTGGCCTTGGCTTTCCCGCCGGGCGTGTCCGATCGGGCAGCCGGCGCGCGGTGCGATCTCGTGAGGGGGAAATGTCGTTTCGAGAGACGGGGGTTTATTCGCGTGTACGTACGAACGCGTGCCAGAAGCGAAATGTTGAGACAAAATACATACGAGTCAAGATAGGTGTGGGTATCAGCACATACGAACACCCGCGAAAACGAGTTGCAAGCATACGAACAAATAACAAACAAAAGCACGCACGCACACTCGGGAACACAAGAACGGTATTTTAATACAAGGGAAGGTTTTCTCTGACATCGATGTCAAGCCGATAGGAATCTCACGGTTCGCTGTGTAAAAATGTAATACTACTAGAGCTAAAATGGGGATTTTTCCTTCTCCCTCTCCCTTCCTTCCTTTCCTTCCTTCCCCTCCTTCCCCCCCCCCTCTCTCTCTCTATCTCTATCTCTATCTCTCTCTCTCTCCCCCTTTCTCCCTTTCTATCTCCCTTTCTTCCTTCCTCCCTCTCCCTCTCTCTTCTGCATGTAATATGAAAGTAGAACACCTGAGTTTAACCTCCTTTCACGACCGAATTTTCCTATTTTCCCTCCCTTTCTTCCCCTCCTTCTCCCTCCCTCTCCCCCCCCCTCTCTCTCTCTCTCTCTCTCTCTCTCTCTCTCTCTCTCTCTCTCTCTCTCTCTCTCTCTCTCTCTCTCTCTCCCCCTTTCTCCCTTTCTCTTTCTCTTTCTCTCTCCCTTTCTCTTTCTCTCTCCCTCTCCCTTTCCTCCTTCCTCCCTCTCCCTCTCTCTTCTGCATGTAATATGAAAGTAGAACACCTCCTAGTTTAACCTCCTCTCACGACCGAATTTTCCTATTATGCAACTTTTTTATTTTAACAGGAACTCTGGTGATTCCTGTTGAATTGCTTCGGCTAAAAGTTTCCTGGAACTGACTCACCAAAGAGGTCGTTCCTTAACCACTATGCGAGGGCGTAACGTTACTTTCATTTTCTCTCTCTCTCTCTCTCTCACACGAAATTTTATGAGGGATGGCCAGCCTCATCAATACTTTAACCAAAATCTACTCACTATATATGTACATATGTGTATATATATATATATATATATATATATATATATATGTATATATATATGTATATATATATGTAAATATATATGTGTGTGTGTGTGTGTGTGTGTGTGTGTGTGTGTGTGTGTGTGTGTGTGTGTGTGTGTGTGTGTGTGTGTGTGTGTGTGTGTGTGTGTACATATATATACAACAATAATAATAATAATAATAATAATAATAATAATACGAAGAAGAATAAGAATAGGGACAGAGGAAGAAGAACAGGGACAGAAGATGAAGAAAAGGAAGAAAAATAGGCTCTAGATACCATCTCTAAAGCAAGACATAAATTAAGCCAACAGGATAATATTAGAAAAAAAAAAATTACGTGTCTATAAGGACTAATTTATCCTACTATGACGATATATATCCTACAAATACGGGTTATAATTACAAAGATACGAGATAACACATAAGGCAAAATGATTGTAAAAATAGTAAACGTCATCGAAATTGTTCTCCATCGATCTATCCATCTATCTATCTTTCTATCTATCGATCGATCCATAAAAAAGTCACTACCTCGTAATTATCCTGAGATGACTTGCAAGAATCTCCGACCTTCAGAAACATGTGGATTTCCGACCGTTTCTCCTGGAGGTGTCTGACCCGTTCTCTGTGTGTCTGCGAGTGTGTCTGTCTGTCTGGCTGTCTCGCCTTAGCTTCCTTAGGCTCTCTGCCCCTCTCTGACTCTCTCTCTGACTCTCTTTGACTCTCTCTGACTCTCTCTGACTCTCTTTGACTCTCTCTGACTCTCTCTGACTCTCTCTGACTCTCTCTGACTCTCTCTGACTCTCTCTGACTCTCTTTGACTCTCTTTGACTCTCTTTGACTCTCTCTGACTCTCTCTGACTCTCTCTGACTCTCTCTGACTCTCTCTGACTCTCTCTGACTCTCTTGACTCTCTTTGACTCTCTCTGTGACTCTCTGTGACTCTCTTTGACTCTCTTTGACTCTCTTTGACTCTCTTTGACTCTCTTTGACTCTCTTTGACTCTCTTTGACTCTCTTTGACTCTCTTTGACTCTCTTTGACTCTCTTTGACTCTCTCTGACTCTCTCTGACTCTCTCTGACTCTCTCTGACTCTCTCTGACTCTCTCTGACTCTCTCTGACTCTCTCTGACTCTCCCCCTCCCCCTCCCTCTCCCTCTTCCTCTCCCTCTCTCATTTCTCCTCCTTCCCTCTTAGCTAATCTTAGTCATCAAAAACTCAAAATACTATCAATACCCAGAAATATTTACCCAAGCGAGTCGCTTATGGAAACAAAACCATTAGAAATTATAGCCTCTCCCCCTAAAACATAATACAAATAATTATAATAATAATAATAATAATAATAATAATAATAATAATAATAACAATAATAATAAATGTCGGACAGGCGGAGTCGGTGAAGAACATTTTTATGATCTGTTCTGTGAAGATCATCGTCCAGGGAACCTTAACGGTTAGAAAACTCAATCAGGTTATAAGGTGAAGCGGTTTGGAACCTGTTTTTATTATTATTTTTTTTTTTATTTTTTTTTTTTTGTGTTTATCTTCTCCATTCTCTTTTTCATCTGTTTTTCTCTTCTTCTTTTTCTCTCTTTCTCCTTTCCTTCTCCCTTTTCCTTTCCCTTTTCCTTCTTGTCTCTTTCTCCTCCTCCTCTCTCCCTTTCTCTTCTTTTTCTCTTTCTCCAACTCCTTCGCTATCCATTTTTCTCTTCTTTTTCCTCTTCCGTTTCCTCCTCACTTTCCAACTCTTTCTCCTTTTAGCTTCCTCCTCCTTATTTCTATTCTTCTCCTACTCCTCCTTCGGTTTCTTTCCCATCTCTCACTTTCTCATTCCCTTCTGTCTCCTCCTCCACCTCCCCTTTTCCTTCCCTCCTCGTCTTTTTCTCTTCCTCCTCTTCCGCCATCTTCATTTCCTTCAAGTTCAATTACCTTCTTTCTCATCCCATTCCTCCGTCAACTAAAGCATTCGCAATCAATTTCTCCCTCTCTCTGTCTCTCCTCTCTTCCCCCTCTCCCTCTTTTCCCTTTCTATCTCTCCTCTCTCTCCCTCTCCCTCTTCATCCTTTCTATTTTTCCTCTCTCTCCCTCTCCCTCTTCATCCTTTCTATTTTTCCTCTCTCTCCCTCTCCCTCTTTTCCCTTTCTATCTCTCCTCTCCTCTCCTCTTCTCTTCTCTTCTCTTCTCTTCTCTTCTCTTCTCTTCTCTTCTCTTCTCTTCTCTTCTCTTCTCTTCTCTTCTCTTCTCTTCTCTTCTCTTCTCTTCTCTTCTCTTCTCTTCTCTTCTCTTCTCTTCTCTTCTCTTCTCTTCTCTTCTCTTCTCTCCTCTCCTCTCCTCTCCTCTTCTCTTCTCTTCTCTTCTCTTCTCTTCTCTTCTCTTCTCTTCTCTTCTCTTCTCTTCTCTTCTCTTCTCTTCTCTTCTCTTCTCTTCTCTCCTCTTCTCTTCTCTTCTCTTCTCTTCTCTTCTCTTCTCTTCTCTTCTCTTCTCTTCTCTTCTCTTCTCTTCTCTTCTCTTCTCTCCTCTCCTCTCCTCTCCTCTCCTCTCCTCTTCTCTCCTCTTCTCTGCCTCCCCTCTCCTCTGCCTCCCCTCTCCTCTGCCTCCCCTCCCCTCCCCTCCCCTCCCCTCCCCTCCCCTCCCCTCCCCTCTCCTCTCCTCTCCTCTCCTCTCCCTCCATTTCTCCCCCCTCCCCCCCCCCCCACTTTTCCCCAGCTCTCAAACCCAACTTACCTGAATCCGTCTCTGTGCGTAGGGCGTGGCGATGGGCGTGCGGGCGTTGGGCGTGTCTGCCAGGACGCCTTCGAAGCGCGGGCTGGAACGGGGGTCCGTCCTGAAGGGGGCTGCGAGGTGGGACTGGTTCAGGAAGAACAGGAGAACGGAGGAACAGGCCAGAACAAGGAGCAGGGCCCGGCCAGGCTGCTTCCTGTGGAGGGAGAGAGGGGGGAGGGAGAGGGGGGGTTAGTGGACGGATTGCAAATGAGATTAATAGGTGTGTGTGTGTGTGTGTGTGTGTGTGTGTGTGTGTGTGTGTGTGTGTGTGTGTGTGTGTGTGTGTGTGTGTGTGTGTAATGTTAATGATAGATACAAAAGGAGGGAGATCAAGGAAATCAAAGATGTGTGTGTATATATATATATATATATATATATATATATTACTTGTGTGAAATACTTATGATAAATGCAAAAGAAGTAATAAAAACAATGTGACCTGTAAATGGTCGACATAAAATACCTGATCATTTGTAAACACGAATTGTAAATGCCAAACGCACAAAAACAAACAACACAAGAACTATTTGCAAAACAATCTGTAAATACTAATTAACTTAAAACAAACTGGCATGTTCAAATCATGCGCGGTGGCACCTTCTCTGCCTAAAACACACATACATAGTGTTGCGTGAAAGGTGAATACTGTGCAGAACAACGTATATAAAGCGTGAAAAAAAGCGTGAAAAAAAGCGAAGACATGATATAAAATACATTTTCTCGTAAAGCCACGTATGTCGTTTAATTGATTGATTAAAATATTTTATCACTTCCATTTATCACAGAAGTTACTGGGTTATGTACTGTACCTTTAGTGACTACGGTGCGTGCTCTCTGGCTGTTGCTAACACCTTGGAAATTGCAATCCACTTTTTTTTTTTTTTTACAGAAGATTATATCTGACGAATTTATGGTTGATGACTAGTGTGTGTGTGTGTGTGTGTGTGTGTGTGTGGTTGTGTGTGTGTGTGTGTGTGTGTGTGTGTGTGTGTGTGTGTGTGTGTGTGTGTGTGTGTGTGTGTGTGTGTGTGTGTGCGTGCGTGTGCGTGTGCGTGTGCGTGTGCGTGTGCGTGTGCGTGTGCGTGTGCGTGTGCGTGTGCGTCCGTGCGTGCGCGTGTGCGCTACACATATACATATACATATATTTATATATATATAAATACATATACATTTAAATATATACATATATATACAACTATATATACATATATATATACACTCACACATACACATTCGATTTGAATTTGTCAACTTATTCGCGTGTCGGGTTTACTGCACTTATCTGTATTTCCCAACAATGTTTTTTTTAATTATTATTATTATACTATCATTATCATTTTATCACAATATCTTACGTACGCCTCGACGAAAGAAAGCAAAAATCAGAGCTCAACATCTGTGCCTTCGTGTGCAAGCTGGTCTAAGTCTACAGCGCGATTGCAAGAACGCGGCAGAAAAACAGAAAATAAATAAGAAGCTAAATAAAATAAATAAATAAAAAAATAAACTCAACAAATATACAAAACATATAAAAAGGGGGAAAAAATACACAAGATGTTTAAAAAAATAATAAAAAATACAAAGCTTGACAAAAAAAAAAAAAAATAAAAAAAAAAAAAATAAAAAAAAATAAAAATAAAATATATAATAAAAAAATAAGATGAACAGATTAAAAGAATAAAACAACAACAACAACAAAAAACAAAGCAGAACAAAAAAAGCAAACACAGAAAACAGAAAACAGAACGACGCTACGACGAGTAATACCTGAGCATATTAGTTCTCTTTGGGACTTTCATTTCCTTCCAATGCCTCGCGTCCCCTGAAGCCTCCACGGGGTTTCCTTGGCGATGGGCGTCCCGAGTAATCCTTCCTCGGTTCTTAAGAGCAATTTCTTGTATTCCATAACTCCCCTTTTTTTACGAGTACGTCCTTGTTCTTGTAAAAAACATTTTTAGGTTCTTAAGAGCACGTCGTTGTTCTCCAGAATTTTTGTTTTTATTGGTTTATTAAGAGCACTTCCTTGTTTACAAAAATCTCCTTTTTTGGGGGGGTTTCTTTAATAGCACTTTCTTGTTCTTTAAAACTTCTTTTTTTGGTTTGATTTTCTAAAAACTATTATTTTTTTTTTTTTTGAGGGTTCTTGAGAGCACCTTGGTTCTTCTAAGTTCCTCTGGTCCTTAAGAGCAATTCCTTGGATCTTCAAAGCTCCTCCCATCCGTTCACATAAGAGCGAGCACGGCCGCCTCTTCCTCAGGGTCCCCC
>NC_061855.1:3213641-3218641 GCF_019202785.1 Penaeus chinensis
TTGAAGATTTCGTTATACAGGAGAGTGACTTGGCGAAACTCCGTTGTGTTCGATCGCGTCGAGAGAGACTTCGATTGTCGCTTTAATTCTTGCTTGCTCTTTCTTCTAGAGATGTGGACGGGTGTGGTTTATATCTATTGATTTTTCGGTTTGTTTGTTCTGTTTTTTGTTTTTTCTTGGTGGGAGGACTGGGAAGTTTTTGTGTTCAGTGCATGATTCTTTTTCGAAATGTTTCCGGAGGGTAAGATCTGTGAGTGCGCAAATAGACTCATTCATTCACTTTCACTCATTAGCTCACTCACACTTGGTGCTTGTTTGGTTATCCGTGTTTCTGTTTTTTTTCACCCTTATATGCATCTCTCTCTTTCTCTTTCGCTTTCTCTTGCGCGCGCGCACACACGCACACGCACACGCACACACGCACACGCACACGCACACACAAATATATATATATACATACACCTAAATATGTATATACACAAATATGTATATATATATATAAATATATACATACATACCATATACATATATAATATATATATACACACATACATATATGTTTTATATATATATACATATACATATATACATATACACATATTCTATACATATTACACTATTCTGCAACTCGCAACAAACCAGATCTTCTGACATTATCGAACCCGAGGAGAAACAAAAGCCCCCTGCGCCTTCGCCGTCCTCCCCGTCTACAGCCCGAACCGCCGTCCATAACCATTCGGTAAGAACTTGTTTTTTTGCAAAGTGAAAACTGTTGCAACTTTCCCCACCATAGAGAGGAATGTGCAACTTGCCATACTAGTTGCATTCTTACCTCGTGTTTTTTTTGTTTTTATTTGCTATCAAGAAAAATAAACTAGTGGAGAGAGAATATGCTTTTTAATTAAAAAATACAAGTAATACAACATTCATTATTACTTTTTTTCTTTTTTACAAACTTGGAAAGTAATAGCAAGTTCAAGTTTTATATATATATATATATTCTGCCTCTTTCGGCCTTCTGATAATATTTAGAAACAAGATACACTAACATAGTTGTATCATTAACAGATACAGTTTAATATATCTCTGATCCTTTATTACGAACTGCAACAAGAAAAAGAATAAAAAGAAAAGTAGAGTCGAGGCTAAAAACAAAAGAAAAATAAAAGAAAAAATCACGACTTGAAACAAAAACTTGTTCTTACGAAAAGACAAAAGTAAATAACTCTTTATTTCGAAATCTACACATTACATAACGCTGTTTTTTTCTTTGTTTTGTTTCGTCTTTTTTATAAGCAGTGAAACAATAACCGGCCACTACGGAACAAAAAAAAAAAAAAAACGAATCGAAACAGAACAACAACGTATCGAAATGAAAAAAAGTGAATCAAAACAAATGAACGAACCAAATCAAAACAAGGAAAAAAAATTGAAACAAAAAAAATTACAGAAACAAAAATAACGAAAACGGGGATAACGAAAAAAAAGGACTTCAGCAAGACACAAAAACAGAATGGAATCTAGACTAAAAACACCAAAATGACTCGAAACAAAAGCCCGCCCTCACGAATCGCTCGAGCCCTCTGCACCCCCCACGGCCTCGCGCGCAAACCAAATGACGTCGGCGATGCGCACGCGCCACCGTGAGCTAAAGAAACACGTGTCTAGCTCAATTAACTACGATAAGTGCGGTGATTAAATCTCGGGACGACAATTTTGCCGCCGCCTTCAGTTTTTCGACCCCCACATTGCGGTAAATTTTAACACTGCATCTCCGTGCGTGTTCGGAAAGCGTGTAAAGTCGCTGTCTGCGTATCTTCCTTTTTTTTTAAATCGCTGATGGCGTTAATGGCATTAATCATCTCACCAGACGTTGCAAAATATAACTACGGTAATTGTGTAAAAATATAACGATTCACGAAAAAGCACATCGCAAATGCGAGAGACAATTGTATGAATTTCCCCCTCCTTCCCTCTCCTTTACTTTCTCTCTCTCTCCCCCTCTCCCTCCCTTTCTCCCCCCCCTCCCTCCTCCCTTTCTCCCTCCCTCCGTATTCAAAAACTGCACTCAAGCATTTCCCTCTTCGTAAGACGAGCTCAAGATAAGTTGACTTCGCACACTCGCTCCGCCCAAGGTCTGCGTTGGGGCGTGACATCAGGGGGGTCTGATCACCTGTTCGTCTCCTCTTCGCAGTGACATCAGCGGGTGAGGTCAGTATGTCACACCAACACAATAAATACCGTTTCGGTCTTTTCCTTCCGCACGTAACGTCGTATATCTCATGTATAATTTATTCTTTATTTTTAGGAAAGGAAGGTTTACGTGCGTATGTTTGTATGCCTATCCGTCGCACACAAGGAGACGGAGAGACAGACACACAAATACAAACATAAACACACATACAGATATATATACAAAAACACACACACACACACACACACACACACACACACACACACACACACACACACACACACACATATACACATATATATGTCATGCTCACAGGTGCACACAAACACACACACACACGCACATGCCATGTTCACAGGCGTGCACACACACACGCACATGCCATGTTCACAGGCGCATACACACACACGTACATGCCATGATTACAGGTGCACACACACACACACACACACACACACACACACACACACACACACAGCACTCCCTCCCACACAACATCCCCCCCCCCACACACACACCACACCACACCACACCACACACACACACACACACACACACACACACACAAACACAGCACTCCCTCCCACACAACCCCCCCCACACACACCATCTCCCACCCACCCCATTCCACACGCACACAGAATGCAAGACTGAGCATCGGCTAGCGAGCGACCCCTGGCGGCCGGGTCAGTGAACACACTCTCTTACATCACTCCGACTTCTTGTTCAGCGCTCTAACCTAATGGGGTTTTCTTTGCATTACTTGTGTCTGCTTTTAAAGAGCTTTTTGGCTGGGAGGGAGGGAGGGAAGGAGTGTGAAGGGAGGGAGGGAGGGAGGGAGGGTGAAGGGGAAGGAGGGAGGGAGAGAAGGGGGGATAGAGGGAGGGAGAGAAGGGGGGATAGAGGGAGGGAGAGAAGGAGGGATAGAGGGAGGGAGAGAAGGAGGGATAGAGGGAGGGAGAGAAGGAGGGATCGAGGGAGGAAGAGGGGAAGGGATAGAGGGAGGGAGGAGGGGTAGGGGGAGGAAGAGGAGGGGTAGGGGGGAGGAAGAGGAGGGAAAAGGGGAGAGAGGGGGATGGGTGGAGGGACAGAGGGAGGATAGAGACGAGGGAGAGGAAGGAAATGTTGGAGGAAAAGAGAGAGCAAGGATGGACAAAGGAAGAGGAGAGAAGTGAGAAGAAAAGAAGGACGGGGAAGAAAGAGGAAAGTGGGAATAAAGAGAGACAAAGACAACACGACGGGGAAGAAACAAAAAGTGTAAGAGGAGGAAGAGGAGGAAAACTTTAGCGAATTAAGAAAGAGTGCAAAGAAGCGATAGCCAATGGTGGCAGTGGCTGGAAAAAGAAGGAAAAGAAGACGAAGGAAAAGAAGAAGGAAAAATGAGGAGAATAAATATAAGAAGAAAAGGAAGGTGAAGCAGAAGGTTAAAAATAAGAAGAAAAAGGTGAGGGAGAAGAAGGTGGAGGAGGAGGAGGAGGAGGAGGAGGAGGAGGAGGAGGAGGAGGAGGAGGAGGAGGAGGAGGAGGAGAAGACGAAGAAGAAGACGAAGAAGACGAAGAAGACGAAGAAGACGAAGAAGAAGAAGAAGAAGAAGAAGAAGAAGAAGAAGAGGACGAAGAAGAAGAAGAAGAAGAAGAAGAGGACGAAGAAGAAGAAGAAGAAGAAGAAGAGGACGAAGAAGAAGAAGAAGAAGAAGAAGAGGACGAAGAAGAAGAAAGAGGATGAAACAAGAAATAGAAAAAGAACACAAATTAAGAAAAAGGTGGATAAGAAGAAAGAGAAACGAGAAAACAAAGCGAAACGCCACGCACTGATAATACTTATATGCATGACTGCGAATACTACATCTCAGCCAGGTTGTATGCAAATGAGGCTCTCCGACACAAGGAAAAAAAAAAAAAAAAAAAAATGCCGGTCATTGTTTCTTAGTCATTTCCCGCCGTCCCTCCTTTCCTTCGCCATTTCCTCCCTCCCCCTTTCTACCCCCCCCCCCCCCGTCATCTCCTCTTACCAGCTTCGTGAAAATCCCCCCTTTATTTTTTTTTTCCTCTCTCTCTCTGATTCTTAGAAGTTTCTCCTACTTGTCTGTCTGTCTGTCTGTCTGTCTGTCTGTCTGTCTGTCTGTCTGTCTGTCTGTCTGTCTGTCTGTCTGTCTGTCTGTCTGTTTGTCTGTTTGTTTGCCTGTCTGCTTGCCTGTCTGCTTGCCTGTCTGTCTCTTTCTCTCCAGTTTCGTAAACTATCCTCCTTTTCTTCCCCAGAAAGGAAGAGAGAAAGAAAGAAAGAAAGACCGAAAAAAACAAAACAGAAATACAAAACAAAGAAACAACGAAAGAAAGAAAGAAAGAAAGAAATCAAGACAAAAAGAAAAGAAAGAAAAAGGAAAAGACTCCCCCTCCCACTCGGCAAGGTAAGTAAGCCGGTAAGCAAGAGCAGCAGCAAGAGGGGCGCGCGGGTTTCGCATCCCGAGCGAGAGTTCCCCGTCGGCCCGAGAGGCTTAGGGAGGCTGCGAGGTCCTTGGCGCTCTTGCGAGGCCACGGCCTTCTTCTTCCTCCTTCCTCCTCTTCTGCCATCTCTCTGTTCCTTCTGCCACGTCCCTCCTCCTTCTTTTCTTCCCCATCTTCTTTTCTCTCTCTCTTCCTTCTTTTCTTCTCCATCTTCTTTTCTCTCTCTCTTCCTTCTGCTACGTCCCTCCTCTTTTTCTTCTCCTTCTTCCGCCTCTGTCTATCTCTTGCCACGTCCCCACTCCTCTCCTTCTTCTCCCTCTTCTTCCATCTCTCTCTTTTTCCTGCCACGTCCCTCCTCTTCT
>NC_061855.1:3223641-3238641 GCF_019202785.1 Penaeus chinensis
TTTTTTTTGTTCTTTTTATTTTACTGTTCATTTGGTAAATTACATCATTAGTTTTTGTTGTTTGTTGTTATTATTATTACCATCATCATTATCATTGTGACTATCATTACTATCATAATTGTTATTACTGGTACTTCCATTGTAGTTATTATCAATATCACCATTATGATTATCCTCAACCCACTCGCCTCGGGTTTATGTCCTGTCCACTTGGCAGCCAGCGCGAAGTCAATTAGTAGGCCCTTGTGACTGTGCCTGATTTCCCCATTCCTGCATGCTGTATTTTATTAATGCTATTAATATCGATACTGCTGTTGTGGTTGTTACTATCAATATCAATATTATGATTACCATTGATATTGGGCCTATAGTTATTATAATACTAAATTATTAATAACAATATAAATAATACAATAATAAAAAAAAAAACATCGTTCCGAAATTCATGGAAAAAGGTAAACAGGTGATTTAGGTGACTTAGGATTAATAATAATGGACTCCTTGGTGACGAAACCCTTACGAAGCCATCTCTGTCTAGACAAAATTAACAAACTAAAATCAAAATGGACTTGAGAGGGGAGAGAGGGGGAGAGAGGGGAGAGAGGGGAGAGGGGAGAGAGGGGTGAGAGGGGGAGAGAGGGGTGAGAGGGGGAGAGAGGGGTGAGAGGGGGAGAGAGGGGTGAGAGGGGGAGAGAGGGGTGAGAGGGGGAGAGAGGGGTTTCTCTCTTTCTCTCTTTCTCTCTTTCTCTCTTTCTCTCTTTCTCTCTTTCTCTCTTTCTCTCTTTCTCTCTTTCTCTCTTTCTCTCTTTCTCTCTTTCTCTCTTTCTCTCTTTCTCTCTTTCTCTCTTTCTCTCTTTCTCTCTTTCTCTCTTTCTCTCTTTCTCTCTTTCTCTCTTTCTCTCTTTCTCTCTTTCTCTCTTTCTCTCTTTCTCTCTTTCTCTCTTTCTCTCTTTCTCTCTTTCTCTCTTTCTCTCTTTCTCTCTTTCTCTCTTTCTCTCTTTCTCTCTTTCTCTCTTTCTCTCTTTCTCTCTTTCTCTCTTTCTCTCTTTCTCTCTTTCTCTCTTTCTCTCTTTCTCTCTTTCTCTCTTTCTCTCTTTCTCTCTTTCTCTCTTTCTCTCTTTCTCTCTTTCTCTCTTTCTCTCTTTCTCTCTTTCTCTCTTTCTCTCTTTCTCTCTTTCTCTCTCTCTCTCTCTCTCTTTCTCTCTTTCTCTCTTTCTCTCTTTCTCTCTTTCTCTCTTTCTCTCTTTCTCTCTTTCTCTCTTTCTCTCTTTCTCTCTTTCTCTCTTTCTCTCTTTCTCTCTTTCTCTCTTTCTCTCTTTCTCTCTTTCTCTCTTTCTCTCTTTCTCTCTTTCTCTCTTTCTCTCTTTCTCTCTTTCTCTCTTTCTCTCTTTCTCTCTTTCTCTCTTTCTCTCTTTCTCTCTTTCTCTCTTTCTCTCTTTCTCTCTTTCTCTCTTTCTCTCTTTCTCTCTTTCTCTCTTTCTCTCTCTCTCTCTCTCTCTTCTCTCTTTCTCTCTTTCTCTCTTTCTCTCTTTCTCTCTTTCTCTCTTTCTCTCTTTCTCTCTTTCTCTCTTTCTCTCTTTCTCTCTTTCTCTCTTTCTCTCTTTCTCTCTTTCTCTCTTTCTCTCTTTCTCTCTTTCTCTCTCTCTCTCTTCTCTCTCTCTCACTCTCTCCCTTCCCTTCCCTTCCCTTCCCTTCCCTTCCCTTCCCTTCCCTTCCCTTCCCTTCCCTTCCCTTCCCTTCCCTTCCCTTCCCTTCCCTTCCCTTCCCTTCCCTTCCCTTCCCTTCCCTTCCCTTCCCTTCCCTTCCCTTCCCTTCCCTTCCCTTCCCTTCCCTTCCCTTCCCTTCCCTTCCCTTCCCTTCCCTTCCCTTCCCTTCCCTTCCCTTCCCTTCCCTTCCCTTCCCTTCCCTTCCCTTCCCTTCCCTTCCCTTCCCTTCCCTTCCCTTCCCTTCCCTTCCCTTCCCTTCCCTTCCCTTCCCTTCCCCCCCTCCCTCCATCCCGCCCACACCGGAAACCCAAATTGAGGTCATACATCTCTCTACGGCAGAATATTCTAGACGGATCCAGTTTTCCCTTCAAATAATATGTAGAGCTATATTGTCTATAGCATAACGCTTATATGCATACGCATATACTACACTACACACACGCACACGCGCGCACACACACACACACACACACACACACACACACACACACACACACACACACACACACACACACACACACACACACATTTACAAACATACACGCACAGGCCTACAGACCCACACAAGCAAGCAAAAGGGGCTTGTTGGACCAGAACGCAGAACCGAGACTGAAGCAAGCACGCGTTCCCAGCCCCGAGGCCTGTCACCAACCGCAAGCAAGTCTTTCTGGAACCTCCCCCCATCCCCCCACCCCCATGCTTTGCTTGCCTGCTTGCGAGTCTCCTTGCTGTTTCCCTGCTTGTTTTCCGTGGCTGTGCTTGCCCATGTGCGTTGCACCTTCTGAGGTTTCTTTTAATTTATTCTATTATATCTGTTTATTTCAAACTCCGTGTATGTCTGTCTTTTCCTCATCTCATTCTTTTATTTTACTCTCTCTCTCTCATTCTCATTCTCTTATCCTTTCTCATTCTCAGTCTCTCTTCTTCTCCTTCCCTCCCTCCCTCCCTTTTCCTGTTATCTCCATCCCCCGCCTCTCCCTCCCATCTTTCTCACCCTTTCTTTCCTCTCCTGTCTCTTCCTCTCTCCTCTTCATACGCCTCCCTTCTCTCTCTCTCTCTCTCTCTCTCTCTCTCTCTCTCTCTCTCTCTCTCTCTCTCTCTCTCTCTCTCCTCTCTCTCTCTCTCTTCTCATCTTCCTCCTTCTGCCTTTTCTTCTCCTTCCCCCCTCTCTTCCTTACATTTTTTTTCCAATTCTTATCTCCATCCCCTCTCACTCAATCTCCTTCTCCCTTTCCCCCCCTTTTTCCCCCTTTTTCCCCTTTTTTTCCCCTTTTTTCCCTTTTCCTCCCCCCTTTCCTTCCCCCCTTCCCCTCCCCTTCCCCCCCCCCCTTTTCCCCATCCCTTTTTTTTCCCCTTTTCTCCCCCTTCCCCCCTCCCCCCCCTTTCCCCCTCTCCCCCTTCCCTTTCCCCCCCCCCCCCCCCCCCCCCCCTCCCCTTTCCCCCCCCTCCCCCCTCCTCCCCTATCCCCCCCTCCCCTTCCTCCTCCCCTCCCCCCCCCCCCCCCCCCAACCCCAGGCATGCAGACTCCGAAAAATGAAGGGGGAAACTACCGGACCGCAGTCACTCTCGCCCTTGAAACCGCACGCAACAACGGCTGTGTACTTCCCCCCTTCTTTTGCCGGGAGCAAAGTGTAAAGGGGACTGCGCACAACAAACCGCACGCACATAAAAAAACCCTACTTTGCACGCCCGCAAAAAAAAGAAACACGCATCTTTAATACATACAAACTACAAAACATATCCAGTACAGACCCCTTTTACATATAAACCTACTTTTATGCACGACGTTTTCCCCTCCCTTTCACAAACACGCACGCACGCACGCACGCACACACACACAAAACTACACGCACGCACACGCAAACACACTTACACGTACCCACACACGCACAAAACTACACGCACGCACCCCAACCAACCCCCTTCAGTCCCCACACACGACCAAACATTCCAGCCCCCCCCCACCACAGGCCCTTTTTGAAAATTTCCCCAAAAAGGGGGGTTTCCAGATTTAAAAGGGAGAGACAAAGGGAGAGACAAAGGGAGGGGGCGGGCGGGTGGGGGGGAATGGGGGAGGGGAGGTAAGGGAGGCGAAGGGGAAATCAAGGGAAGGAAAGTCTACGGAGGAAGGGAAGCAAGGGGAGGAAAGGGAAGGGGAAGGGAGGGAAAAGGAAAGGTAAGGGGAAGGGAGGAAAGAGAAATTGAAGAAGGGAGGAAAGAGAAATTGAAGAAGGGAGGAAAGAGAAATTGAAGAAGGGAGGAAAGAGAAATTGAATAAGGGAGGTAAGGGGAAGAAAGAGGGGAGGGTAAATAACGATAAGAAAGGTAAGGGAGGCGGAAGAAGGGAGGAAGGAGAAAGGGAAGAAGACAAAGGCAAATGGGGGAGGGAAGAGAAGAAGGAAGGTGAGGGGGAGAAGTTGAAGGGAGAAAGACAAGATGGGTTTGAAAAAAGGGGAAAAAAAGGGAAAAAAGGAAGGTAAGGAAAACGAAGGTAAGGGAAATGGAAGGAGTGAGGTAAGGGGAAGGGGAAAAAAGGTTAAAAAAAAACGGGGGGAAAGGAAAAAAGGGGGGGGAGGGTAAGGGGGGGAGGGAAAAAGGGGGAAAAGGAAAATTAAAGGAGGTAAGGTAAGGGAAGGGAAGGGGGAAGTAAGGGAAAAAGGCTAAGGTAAATTAAGGGAAGGAAGGGGGGGGGGGGAAAAGGGAAGGGGAAAGGGAAATAAGGAAGGGAAAGGGTAAGGGGAAGGGGGGGCCAAAATGGGGAAAGGGCCCGGAAAAAAGGAACTAAGGAATTGGGGGGTTGAAAATAAATAAATGGTTTTTTAAAAAAACCCCCTTTTTTTTTAAATGGGGGGAAGGGGGGGGAGGGGGGAGGGAGGGGGGGAAAAGGGGGGGGGGAGGGGGGAGGGAAAGGGGGGGAGGGGGGAGGGGGGGAGGGGGGAGGGGGGGAGGGGGGGGGGAGGGGGGGAGGGGGGAGGGGGGGGGGGGGAAAGAGAGAGGGGAGGGAGGGGGGGGGGAGGGGGGAGGAGAGAGGGGAGGGGGGGAGGGGGGGGGGAGGGGGGGAGGGGGGGGGGAGGGGGGGGGGAGGGGGGGGGGGGGAGGGGGGGAGGGGGGGAGGGGGGGAGGGGGGGAGGGGGGGAGGGAAGGGAAGGGGGGGGGGGGGAGGGAGGGAGGGGGGGAAAGGGAGGGGGGGGGGGAGGGAGGGGAGGGACGGGGAGGGAGGGGGGGAAAGAAAAAGAAGCGGGAGGGAGGGAGGGGGGGAGAGAGAAGGAGAGGGGGGAGGGGGAGAGAGAGGGGAAGGGGGGGGAAAAGGGGAGGAAGTTTTGAAAACCTTTTAAACGCAGGGACAGATAAATATCAGTGTCGATCAGTATTGCGTTTCTCTCTCTCTCTTTATCTCTCTCTTTTCTCTTACAGCCTAGGTCATTTATCTATAACCAAGGCTGAAACAAATGTCAAAAAGCAGATACTCGACCACCCTCATTAGAAAATAAAATAAAAAATAAACTATAATACAAAAAATACGATAAAAGGGGAAATAATGAAGGAAAAAAAATCAAGTAATAAAAATAACTAAATAATTCGCACAAAAAAAAAAAAAAAAAAAAAAAAAAAAAAAACGTCTCCTCTCAGCCGTACAAACAAAACGCGCGGCATATGTTGTCGGGCATCGGAGTTATGAAATGGCGGGTAAAAACTGGGCCTCTTAATAGGCGGGTGGATTCCTCTGGGTACTCGCAAAGAGGGAGAATGTCTTGGGTAAATAGCTTTTCTAGATTATTTCCATAGTCTAGCCTCGGGGGAAATACCTTACTAAATCATTCATGTGACCCAACTTGGTCAAACATTTCTTTCTAATCAATTTCCATGACTTAGCCTGGGAAAATCTCTCTCGAAATAATTTCCGTAACTTAACCTGGGAAAAATATCTTTCTAAATCATTTCCTATAACATGACCTGACCTGAAAAAAAAATCATTTCTAAATAATTTCCATATCGAACTATCTGTATCATCCTCATTTACTTGTTTTTTTGTTTTATTAATCACCTTCGTTGCCCTCGTGGGCAATCTTAACCCACCACATATAACTTTTTATTACTCTTTTTTTTTTTTTACTACTGCATACATTCCAGGTTAAACAATTATATACAGCTGTTGTATGCAATCTACTGATTCTATGAACAAGTTCCCAATCTCTCGTTCGTAATATTAACACGGTACTTACAGAGTTCGAAAATGTGATCACGTCTACCAAAATATGCTTTAAAAACAGTCATTATATATCTAACAAATAGACGTGTATATATATCATGCACTTGTCAAATATTTTTCATAACTGAAAATGTGAGAATGCGAATAAAAAGTTATTCATAGCAATTTGCAATCTACGCGAAATATTTTGTGAAGAGAATACTACAGAAAACATATGGAATGGGTAAATATTTTACGAAAAAGAAATCCGAGGTATTTCAAATGTGAAAACATCATTTATACCGACAGATATCATCTACTGGAATCTATTTTGCATTAAATGTGAAAATATTTAGAATATTTGAGTGTATTAATTGCATTTCTCTATTTATACGAACGTGATACAATTATCATAATGATTCATATATATACACACTTACACATTAACTAGATATTCAACACACTCTTACTATTTTATCTCCACATAAAAAGATGAACGAATAAAAATTCATAAAAAAACACAGCCTGTGTTGCTATTATATAAATATCGTGCTGTGGCGGTGAAGCATTAGAGCGGTGTTAGTACTGTGCTAATGTTAAGTGTTACTATTGTTATCGTGTTACTTAAGCGTCGTGTTAGTCTCGTGATAGTGTTAAGTGCCGTGTTATTACCGTGCTAATGTGAAGTACAGTGTTAGCATCGTGATAGTTTTAATTGTAGTGTTAGCATCGTGATAGTTTTAATTGTAGTGTTAGTATCCTGATAGTGTTAAACGACGTGTTAGTAACGATAAAGTACCGTGTTAGTGCGTCAAGTGCCGTGTTTTTTTTGTTTTGTTTTTTTTTTTTATCGTGATAGTGTTAGCGTCTCTTAACACCGTCCTGCGCTACTGTCATGTCACAGTGTCACATCTCTGTCGTCTGTCATCCTCCTGGATCACATCGGGTCAGAGTATATTTTGACGCAATATGGTTCTCGGAATAAAACAATAATGGAATCTATTTTGCATTAAATGTGAAAATATTTAGAATATTTGAGTGTATTAATTGCATTTCTCTATTTATACGAACGTGATACAATTATCATAATGATTCATATATATACACACTTACACATTAACTAGATATTCAACACACTCTTACTATTTTATCTCCACATAAAAAGATGAACGAATAAAAATTCATAAAAAAACACAGCCTGTGTTGCTATTATATAAATATCGTGCTGTGGCGGTGAAGCATTAGAGCGGTGTTAGTACTGTGCTAATGTTAAGTGTTACTATTGTTATCGTGTTACTTAAGCGTCGTGTTAGTCTCGTGATAGTGTTAAGTGCCGTGTTATTACCGTGCTAATGTGAAGTACAGTGTTAGCATCGTGATAGTTTTAATTGTAGTGTTAGCATCGTGATAGTTTTAATTGTAGTGTTAGTATCCTGATAGTGTTAAACGACGTGTTAGTAACGATAAAGTACCGTGTTAGTGCGTCAAGTGCCATGTTTTTTTTGTTTTTTTTTTTTTTATCGTGATAGTGTTAGCGTCTCTTAACACCGTCCTGCGCTACTGTCATGTCACAGTGTCACATCTCTGTCGTCTGTCATCCTCCTGGATCACATCGGGTCAGAGTATATTTTGACGCAATATGGTTCTCGGAATAAAACAATAATGGAGATAGTATCGGTTCAGGGGGGGGGGGGTGACGTGAATGACGATTTCCCTTTGTTCGTATATGTGCATGAGATGGTGTGTGTGTGTGTGTGTGTGTGTGTGTGTGTGTGTGTGTGTGTGTGTGTGTGTGTGTGTGTGTGTGTGTGTGTGTGTGTGTGTGCAAACTCAAAATCATACGGATATATAAACATACACATACCGATTCACACACACACGCATACACACACAGAATCTATATAAATTACTAGAATCTACAACATAGAATATTTAATTACGTCCAAATATATTTACAAACCAATAAAATCTTGCTTCTATAAACATCGCAGTAAATGTCTGAACGACCCCTTCCCCTTAAAAGAGAGAGAGAGAAAAAAAAGGTAAAGAGAGCGAGAGAGAGAAAAAAGAAGAAAAATATTAACGCCGTAAAATTCTCGTAATGGTGAGAAAATGCCTGAACTTGGCAACGACCCCGAATTGAAATACAAAAAACGTTTAACCTTAACAGAAAGCGGAAACGGGGCCCAATTTCAGATCAAAATATATATTATTTATACTTATTATATATATATGCTTACCTTTTCAAGAGAAGCGTCAATCGTGGTCCGTAAATCTCATAAATATTGTATTGTGTCCGGAGTCAGTGGCCTACCGTTATATTACTTAAGCGCGGGCTGCGGGCATAAATCACTTTACGTAAAACCGTTAAGATTTTAGCTTCTGGGACCTTTATTTTCTCGTCAATTCCCCAACCCCTACCCCCCACCCCCGCCGAAAAACAATACTAAATGTCACTTTTGTATACACTAATGGAAGGAGTTTATATATTTATCATTAATGCGTATATAAGCCGGCGGATGAGAGGTCGTGCAGGTGCTTCCATCTGGGGGCGGACGAAGCAATCTCATGAGAATTTTTTTTTTATATAGGGTTAAATAATCACAACTTTTATCATAGTCATGCACAGGAGTGTTAATTCCGAGTAATGAGACGAATTATCGATCAAAGTTTTATGTTCCAAAGATAAAAACTTTATCATATAGCATTTTCTGATGCTGGTTCCAATTACACGCCGATTGCCACAGATGAGACTGACAGGCAAACAGACAGACATACGAAGACAGACACACAAGACACAGATAGAAAGTCAGACACAGACACACACACACGCTTTAATGGTGTCCACTCGGCCCTCTCAGATGAAGGACATCATAAAACACACAGGCAGGCCTATTGCAGGTCTGAAAGCCGGATGGCGGAGATAATTCAAGGAACTAATAACAGATTTACTATTATTAGAGCAGGTCTGAAGGTCATTTTTATGGATTGAGAATTCCCTAAAATTCGACACATACAAAAATGCAAATGCTTCTATAAATGTCATAGTACTGCAATTTGCTGAAAGATCCCTTAACAAAATCTAATGCAGTAAATTACATTCAACATATATTCTGAACATGTTTATAAACATGTAAATACATTCAGCATTCAGCTCTGTATCGACCCTTTTCCCTATGAGCTCTACTCAGTCAATCAATCAGCTGACACAAGGGGGGGGGGGGGGGTTGGCACCAACCGCGCTGCCAGGCGGGAGTTGGGCCCACCTCGACTACCTAAGAAGCTACGGATCTCCAACTTTAGGATTTCTCTACAGAATACAGTTTTGTGGGCGGGACACACACACACACACACACACACACACACACACACACACACACACACACACACACACACACACACACACACACACACACACACACACAGGCTTTCATTACCAGTATAAAAGTCTTGTCAATTACTCCAGGATCTCCCGACCGATTTCGAATGCCGTCTTGACCAAGGTCTATATAAGTACTTATATAGACCTTGTCCGTGACCTCTCAGACGACCGGAAGTATCCCACGACCGAATCCACGACGGCGCTTTGCAATGATTCGAAGTGCAAGGATGCAAATTTATTGCGGATCTACCAGAAGTGGAATCTGCATTGCTCCGGTGTTTGGTGCCTCGGAGGGTGGTCGCTGATGCGTCGGCTAGTCTAATGCCTCGATGACAACCGTAGTGATCCCCTTTTTGCCTTGCAGAGAGGTATGACACGCCCACCAACGGGTCCTGTTAACCACGCCCACAAGCAGATCCGGTCACCACGCCCGCCAACAGGTCGGGAGAAACGGTACTAGACTGCCAGGTGGTAGCGAGGGCAGCATTCAGTCCTCAAGTCATGGGTTCATCACCCGACCAGCAGCTCAGCAGGGACGCCGCAAATACCCGCTGCATTTCAGACACTTCGGCTTGGAGATGCCCCCCCCCCCCCCCCCCAACTTATATCAAGGTAGAAGGGGCCATAAGCGCGTGCTTGTATTGCGCGATCTCTCTCTTAATGTGTGCGTGTGTATTATATATATATATATATATATATATATATATATATATATATATATATGTATGTATATATATAATCATAATTACATACATATATGTAATATATATAATATATATGTATATATATGTAATATATGTAATATATATATGATATATATGTATATATGTAACATATGTAATATATATATACTACTCACATATACAATGTAAATGATATATAATGTATAAAGAATTACATACACATACAAACACAAACACACGCATATATGATCATAAATATGAATATAAACACAAAGATATACACATATTTACTTATACATATTTAGGTGAGTATACATATATGTGTGGGGGGGGCGGTCTCGCAAGAAAAAAAATACTGATGTCGATAGATATTTGTGTCTATTTAATAATCTGGCTTACGAGCAGAACATTGTTTGGATACAATTTTTATCGGTAAAGTTTGTGAAAGAAACGTCCTTTTTGTTTATTAGTATTCCAAATATCCTATCCTATATTGTCCCATCATGCCACCTGATACCATGGCTTCAAATGAAAAGGCTTCTGATAAATGCATATTCAGATAAGCGAACATTCTATATCGACCGCAGGAGATGATGATGTCTGACTTTTGACAAGTTGATTGAGACAAAAGCCACACCCGCCCCAATAGGAGGCAGGTACACACAACTTTCGGGAAATCTCTCTCGACTGAGGACAGCACTACAAACACGCACAACTGAGGTGAGGTCTGAGGTCTGAGACAGGGAATGGGGGCAAGATAAGGGTACACGTTCAGTAATTGAAGATGCTACAATTCCATCTTCAATTACGTAACTTATGTCTGTCACTGACCTCGACAGACACTCACTCGTCTGGACATATCCTAGGAAATTATATTTGGTGTTTCTGTACATAGCTGGACATAATCACAACACTCTTCAAAATCTATAATCGGGGATATAATCTGTAACCAACCCACACCATATTACATATTAGTATATACATATGTATATACACATACATATGTATATACACATACATATACATATGTATATACACATACATATACATATGTATATACACATACATATACATATGTATATACTAATATGTATGTATATGTATATATACATACATATACATATGTATATACACATACATATACATATATATATACTAATATGTATGTATATGTATATATACATACATATACATATGTATATACACATACATATACATATGTATAGACACATACATATACATATGTATATACACATATGTATATATATACATATGTATATACACATATGTATATATACATACATATACATATGTATATACATACATATACATATGTATGTATATGCATATATACATACATATACATATGCATATATACATACATATACATATGCATATATACATACATATACATAAATGTGTATATACACATATTACATCTATATATATAAACATATATACATGTTTATATACATAGATGTGCATATACATACATATTTATATATACATGTATATAAATATATATATTTATATATGTATATACATATATATATTTATATATGTATATACATATATATATTTATATATATGTATATACATATATATATTTATATATATGTATATACATATATATATTTATATATTTGTATATACATATATATTTATGTATACATGTATATATAAATATATATAAATATATATGTATATATACATGTATACATAAATATATATATAAATATATATGTATATATACATATATATTTATACATATATTCATACATACATGTAGATATATATGTATGTGTGTATATATATACACACACGCACACACACACACACATATACATATATAAATATACATATATACAAATATACATATATATACATATATATAAATATACATATATACAAATATACATAAATATACATATATATAAATATACATATATACATATATATAAATATACATAAATATACATATATATAAATATATATATATATATAAATATACATATATATAAATATATATATATATATATAAATATACATATATATAAATATATATATAAATATACATATATATATAGAAATATACACATGATAGAGAAATACACACACATATACACATAAGACATATATGTATATATACATATATGTATATATATATATGTATGTGTGTGTTTGTGTCTATATATATACATACATATATAACTAAATATATAAACATATAAATATATATGTATATAATTATATATACTCCTCCTCCTCCCCCCCTCCTCCTCCTCCCCCCCTCCTCCTCCTCCTCCTCCCCCCTCCTCCTCCTCCCCCCCTCCTCCTCCTCCCCCCCTCCTCCTCCTCCCCCCCCTCCTCCTCCTCCCCCCTCCTCCTCCTCCCCCCTCCTCCTCCTCCCCCCTCCTCCTCCTCCCCCCTCCTCCTCCTCCCCTTCCTCCTCCTCCTCCTCCTTCTCCCCTTCCTCCTCCTCCTCCTCCTCCTCCTCCTCCTCCTCCTCCTCCTCCTCCTCCTCCTCCTCCTCCCCTTCCTCCTCCTCCCCTTCCTCCTCCTCCCCTTCCTCCTCCTCCCCTTCCCCTTCCCCTTCCCCTTCCCCTTCCCCTTCCCCTTCCCCTTCCCCTTCCCCCTCCCCCTCCTCCTCCTCCCCTTCCTCCTCCCCCTCCCCTTCCACCTCCCCCTCCTCCTCCTCCTCCTCCTCCTCCGCCGCAGAAACACGGCCACTCGGGCGAGTACCGTAAGGAAAGCATTCGTCATGTCATGTTTACGCCAGTCCTTCCCCCCCCGGCCGACGCCCACGCTCCACGCCCTACGCCCCAACACAGACTCTGACGTAACGCGGAGGAATAATCACGAACAGAAATAATTATTAAGGGCAAGAATAAAAAAAGAAAAGAAAAAGAAACAAAAGAAAGAAAGAAAGAAAAAAAAAAAAAAAACAGCGACGCGCGTGGCAAGGTTAACCTACGGAACGATTGTATATATATATATTTTTTTTTTATACTTACGCTGGAGTGGCTGTTTGTCAATACACCCCCCCCCCCCCTTAATATGGAAGTAGAAAGCTGACGTGTCATACAATCCATCATATATTTTATAATTAATCTAATTTCGAGACTCTCTAAGCAATTATTAATGGCATTTAAACCGGAATAAACCAGATTTCAGAACAATTTCCTTTTATCACTTAAAAATGTTTAAAATTGTTACCATTTTTATAGAACACCTTCCAACACAATGGCTTGGCGGTAAAGTGCTGCCTCCGTATATACACAATTGTCCCAACACGCCATTGTTCTTCATTCTATGAACTGTACAAACATTAATATTCAAATGCTATATATTATACGCTATTGTGTGTGGGAGCCACGGCCTGTTGAGAACGGGTCTTTAATTTCGTTGTCTATAGTATTTTTTTCCCTCGTTTTCCGTGTATCATCTCTCCTAACCTTTCTATTTGTTTGGCAAACGAGTGAAGAGATCAACTTTCCTAATGATGAAGGGAGGGGGAGGGGGAGGGGGAGGGGTAGGGGTAGGGGGAGGGGGAGGGAGAAGGGGAAGGAGAGGGGGAGGGAGAGGGAGAAGGGGAAGGAGAGGGGGGAGGGAGAAGGGGAAGGAGAGGGGGAGGGGGGGAGGGGGAAGGAGAGGGAGCGGGAGGAGGAATGGAAGGTGCAAGAGAGGGATGCGAAAGGAGAAGGACGGGGAAGGACAGGGAGAAGGAGGAGGAGGAGGAGGAGGAGGAGGAGGAGGAGGAGGAGGAGGAGGAGGAGGAGGAGGAGGAGGAGGAGGGGGAGGAGGGGGAGGAGGAGGAGGGGGAGAAGGGGGAGGGGGAGGGGGAGGAGGGGGAGGAGGAGGAGGAGGAGGAGGGGGAGGAGGAGGAGGAGGAGGGGGAGGAGGAGGAGGGGGAGGAGGAGGAGGGGGAGGGGGAGGAGGAGGGGGAGGAGGAGAGGGAGGGGGAGGAGGAGGGGGAGGGGGAGGAGGAGGGGGAGGAGGAGGAGGAGGGGGAGGAGGAGAGGGAGAAGGAGAGGGAGGAGAATGAGGAGAGGAAGGAGGAGAAGAGGGAGAGGGAGAGGGGTGGGAAAGAGAGAGGGAAAGAGGGAGAGGGGAAAAGAGAGATAGAGGTAAAGAGGGAAAGAGATAGAGGTAAAGAGGGAAAGAGACAGAGGTAAAGAGGGAAAGAGACAGAGGTAAAGAGGGAAAGAGACAGAGGTAAAGAGGGAAAGAGACAGAGGTAAAGAGGGAAAGAGATAGAGGTAAAGAGGGAAAGAGACAGAGGTAAAGAGGGAAAGAGACAGAGGTAAAGAGGGAAAGAGACAGAGGTAAAGAGGGAAAGAGACAGAGGTAAAGAGGGAAAGAGACAGAGGTAAAGAGGGAAAGAGACAGAGGTAAAGAGGGAAAGAGACAGAGGTAAAGAGGGAAAGAGATAGAGGTAAAGAGGGAAAGAGACAGAGGTAAAGAGGGAAAGAGACAGAGGTAAAGAGGGAAAGAGATAGAGGTAAAGAGGGAAAGAGAGAGGTAAAGAGGGAAAGAGAGAGGTAAAGAGGGAAAGAGAGAGGTAAAGAGGGAAAGAGAGAGGTAAAGAGGGAAAAAGAGAGGTAAAGAGGGAAAGAGAGAGGGAAAGAGAGAGGTAAGAGGCAAAGAGAGAGGTAAAGAGGCAAAGAGAGAGGTAAAGAGGGAAAGAGAGAGGTAAAGAGGGAAAGAGAGAGGTAAAGAGGGAAAGAGAGAGGTAAAGGGGGAAAGCGAGAGAGAGAAGGGGGGAAAGAGAGAGAGAGAAGGGGGGAAAGAGAGAGAGGGGGGGGGAAGAGAGGGAGAGAAAATTTCCCACCCACAGTACGCTCCCCCCCCCCCCCCCTTCACACGAATCCTGGGTTACTGAACCTCCATAGTAATGGTCCCCGTTTTTGCACCGAGTCGTTTGCGTTAGAATATGCGACTTCTTCTGACACTTATTCCCACGCATTTTACCTTCTGCTTAACATCCCAACACCTGGCTTTCTCTCTATCGGTTTCACATCGATACATCGCTGATTTCTT
>NC_061855.1:3248641-3263641 GCF_019202785.1 Penaeus chinensis
GAAAAGGTTATGTATGTACCTCTTGCCTTCTGTGATTAATTTCTGGTGTTATCATCGTCGGTAAGATAACCAGTGACGCCTACTTCCTATCATTTCCTTTCGATGTCAAGAGTGACTGTATGTTGTATATAATGTTTTCGGAACCAATGACATACGTACCATATTTGGCTTAGTAAGAAAGAATTGTACAGATTTCTAAATTAATTAGCTTAGTCTACCTTAGATTACATTTTCTTTATTTGTTAATGATATATACACATTTTCTTCTATAAAATCATAATTTCGTTTTTGAAATCTTGGACATTGTACCTTTTGGTTTGTTGGATGACAAAGCAAAAGACTGCTATTCTATGTATTACATGCAAAATAAAACAAAACAAAACAAACGAAACAACATGAAATATGGTAATTTTGTTAATTTAATCTTTGCTGTGGAGCACTTTACACACACACACACACACACACACACATATATATATATATATATATATATATATATATATATATATATATATATATATGTGTGTGTGTGTGTGTGTGTGTGTGTATACACATATGTACACACACACACACACACACACACACACACACACACACACACACACACACACACACACACGCACATACACACACACACACACACACACACACATATATATATATATATATATATATATATATATATATATATGTGTGTGTGTGTGTGTGTGTGTGTGTGTGTGTGTGTGTGATTCAGTCTTAAACACACACACACCACACACACACACACACACACACACACACACACACACACACACACACACATATATATATATATATATATATATATATATATATGTGTGTGTGTGTGTGTGTGTGTGTGTGTGTGTGTGTGTGTGTGTGCGCGTTTGGTGTGTGCGTGTGCGTGTGTGTGTGCATACATATGTACGTGTATGTGTGTGTGTTTAAGACTGAATCATCATCAAGGTCAGATAGTTCAGAATTGAACAACTGTGAACAGTGACCTTATATATGCAAAGGGCCGATCACAGTAATAGTTTTTCCAGTCAAATTTTACTCTCTTTTCTGAAAATGATTGCGTTGACACTATAGAAATAACAATGTCAAGGGTGACTGTATGTTGTATATAATGTTTTCGGAACCAATGACATACGTACTACATTTGGCTTAATAAGAAAGAAGTGTACAGATTTCTAAATTAATTAGCTTAGTCTACCTTTGAATACATTTTCTTTATTTGTTAATGATATGTACACATTTTCTTCTATAAAATCATAATTTCGTTTTTGAAATCTTGGACATTGACAAAGCAAAAGACTTCTATTCTATTTATTTCATGCAAAATAAAACAAAACAAAACAAACGAAACAACATCAAACGAAACAACATGACATTTGGTAATTTTGTTAATTTCATCTTTGCTGTGGAGCACTTTACACACACACACACACACACACACACACACACACACACGTCACACACACACACACACACACACACACACACATATATGTATATATATGTGTGTGCGTGTGTGTGTGTTTAAGAGTAAATCATCATCAAGGTCAGATAGTTCAGAATTGAACAACTGTGAACAGTGACCTTATATATGCAAAGGGCCGATCACAGTAATAGTTTTTCCAGTCAAATTTTACTCTATTTTTTAAAAAATGATTGCGTTGACACTATAGAAATAACAATCAAGATTAAGTTCATGATCACGAATTTAACAGGAGTCAACACCTGCCTCGACTGAATCCTAAGTTGGAGGAAACCTTTGCATACGGAATGATATCATATACCTCAATGATGAATCAGTAGGCCCCATAACCTAACAAAGCTGTATGCACTTGGGTACCACACATTACCTAAACGTAAGCAATCTCGTCTAGCAATCCTGCTGACCCGCGTTCAATTTGCAACTGCCAGTGGATGGTAACCATTCCTTGCACACGTGGTAATTTAGAAGCAAAAGGAAGCAGATATCATATCGCACCAAAGAATAACCATTGTAACAAGTGGAATAGAACCAAATTATATACATATATATATAAAAAAACATATGCTGATGATCAAGGAGAAGTAGATAGGAGTCAAAAGACGAATGGGTGAGACGAGAGAGTATGAAAGGGATAGAACGATTGATGAAAGGGTCAGGGTGATTGTTATGGTCTGTGGTAGGGGGGGGGGGGTGCTGAAAACCTCACAAAGTCAAGGTAAAACGGAGTTAAACTGAATTGAACTGATAGAGACTTTTGAGTCTGTGTCAACTCCCCTTTCTTCGTCCTTTTCTTTCCTCCATATCTCATCTCTTTTCTTGTAACCTATCCTCTCCTCTCTTCTCCCCCTAATTCTCATCTTCTTTTTCTCTGTTCTCTGTACTTTCCTTTCGTCTCCCTCCCTCTTCTTTCCTCTTTCCCTCCCCCTCCTCACCTTTCATCACTGCCTTCTCCGTTTCCTTTCCCCTCTCATTCACCTTCCTCTTCTTTCATCTCTCCCTTTTCAGTCTATCGCCTTCTCTCCCTTCCCTTCATCCTCTCTTTTCTTCTCCCACTCTCCCGTCCTCTCTTTCCCTCTCTCCCTCTTATCACGCTGAACATTATACTGGAAGTATAGTGATCACTTTTTATTCCCTTTTCTTGTCACAGTGAGACAGAGATAGAGACCAGAATGTTTAGGCAGAGAGAGAGAAGAGAGGAAGAGGAGAAGAAATATGGGGAGAGAGGGAGAAAGAAAATTTCCTAGTGGATACAGGCTATAAGTCAGTTCAGTTCAAGTTACGGATTGTGATATAAATATATACATATATATGCATGTATACATATACATATATACATGCACACACATCTTTCTTCAAAATATTCTGAGCTGCCATCGAATAGTTCTCGTATATTGTCGTATTATTGCTTTACCAAGCAAATTTATGGGTGCTTCATGCTCGGGGTGATGTGAAGCGATGGTGTGGTAGCCTAGTTAGCGTTAAGTGCTTGCATGCCTTCCCGCTTTCAGCTGCCACCGCTGGCTAGCCTGGTGCGAAAAGGGAGCAGCTATGCATAAGACTCCCCTGCCAGCTCATAGCCTCTCCATCATCAAGACTTCTGCAGTGCCTCCTCGTGGTCCACCCATGGAAACTAGGTACCCTGCGGTCCTAGGCTGAACTGTGGAGGCTCTTGGAGCAGCAGGAGGCCCTAAAGGTACGGAGCTATGGCCCACCGGCGAGTGGATATGCCCTGGCTTTGTACTAACTCCTGCCCCCGCGCCCCCTGGGGTTAATGGGCGGCTGTGGGGAGGCAGGCCTTGCCAGTCAGCCCCCCCGAGATAACCACTGGCAACAAACTGTGTAGTTGTTGGTGCTGGGGGGAGGGCTAAAGTCCCTCCTACCCAGCAAGTACAGCGGGCTGTGGGTCCCTCTGGGTTGGCGACCGCTGGGACTCGGCTGGGCAGTGGGGGTTACCCCCCATCCCAGCTGGGTCCCAGTGGCCGCCAACCTGGCGCGATGCTTGTGGGGGAAAGCCCCAGGGAGCCCTGCAGGCGGATTATGGGGCCTGCAGTCAGCCAACCTCCTCTATATGGGGCGGTGTCGGTAGGGGTGGCAGAGGTGGCGCCCACCCGGAGTGACTGCCCGAGGTTAGACCTCAACCGGACTGTCAGGATGGGGGCTTGGAACATCCGTTCCCTGCGATCGGTTACCACTACTATCGAGGTAATTGAAGCAGCTGAGAGTTGAGGTGGCTGCTCTCTCGAAGGTGAGAAGACCTGGCACCAGCATGATTAGTGTGGGTGGCTACACCTACTACTGGTCGGGCCGCAGCGATGGCCACCATCTCCAGGGAGTAGCCATAGCCATCTCCAGCAGACTTCAACCCTTGGTAGTTGAGGTCACTCCAGTCGATGATCATATCATGGCATTGAGACTGAAGCTTTCATTTGGCTTCATGTCTCTTGTTGCTGTATACGCTCCTACGGATGTATATAAACTTGAGGTGTGAAAGAGATGTTTTACGCTAAACTTGCATCTGTGGCAGACAGATGTCCTCGGCGAGATATTCGTATTGTTCTGGGCGACTTCAATGCGGTATCCGGCTGTGATTGAGCTGGCTACGAGATATCTGTCGGTCCTCATTGCTCAGGAGCTGATGCTGGCAGCGGGAATAGCCTCCTTTTCCGTGACTTTGCTAGGTCCCAGAAATTGATGATTTCTGGCTCCTGGTATCAGCGTTCTGACCCGCATTGTTGGACTTGGTACAACGGTATGAGTAGAGTGGCCAAGGAGATCGACCACATCCCCGTTAGCACTCGTTGGAGGATCCTCCAGAACTGCAGGGTGTATCGAAGTGCCGAGTTCTGTGGAACTGATCATAGATTAGTTGTGGCTACTCTCCGGGTCCACTTTAGAACCCCCCGTCGCCCAAATGAACACCCTAGGGTGTTTCATTTGGACAGATTGAGGGAGGACGAGTGTACCCGGGGGTTTGCCGAGGCTATCTCTGGTCGTCTCACAGCACTCGAGGGCCTGACAGACCCTGTTCTTATGTGGGATACCTTCAAGCGTGAAACGCTTGATGCAGCTCAGGAATCCATTGGTGAACGCCCAAGAACAAGACAGAATTCCATCTCGCAGGAGGCACTGGAAGCCACAGATGCTTGTCGTGCGGCTCGACTGTCAGGGGATCGCAACTTGCATCGCTCTCTGGTGCGCAGGACTAGATCACTGTTGAGAAGGGATAAGGAACAGTTTATCAGGTAGTCTTGCAGAGGAGGTCGAAAGCCATTTTCTTGTAAATGACCTTCGTCCTGCCTACCAAACTCTGAGAAAGCTGAACTCCAAGCCCCCCTCACAGTCGACCGCAGTCCGCTCAGCAAGTGGCCAGATAATCTCAGATCCTGATGGGTAGCGTGTGCGTTGGGCTGAGTATTTTGAGCAGTTGTATAAGGTTGATCCACCAACAGTTAACTTGGATGCGGGTATTGTTGAGACTTCTCTGCCAGATCCACCCATCAGCGAGGATCCACCCTCCCTGACCGAAATCAGGGGGGCGATCTCCAAGCTGAAGAGTGGTAAAGCAGCAGGTGTTTGTGGCATCCCACCCGAATTGTTAAAGGCTGGTGGAGCACCTATGGCAAGGGGCTTGCATGCAGTCCTGTCTGCCATCTGGCAGACTGGTACCTTTCCCCCTGACCTGCTGAGGGGTGTGGTCATCCCTCTCTGGAAGGGGAAAGGGGATCGCTGGGACTGCAGCAATCACCGAGGCATTACACTACTCAGTGTACCAGGCAAGGTAGTCACGCACATCTTACTGAGACGTATCAGGGACCACCTGTTGAGGCACCAAAGGCCGGAGCAATTTGGATTCACTCCTGGTAAGTCCACAATAGACCGCATCCTGGCGCTTCGAATCATTATAGAGCGCCGTCGTGAGTTCGGACGTGGGCTGCTCGCAGCCTACATCGATCTCAAGAAGGCGTTTGACACGGTGCATCGCGAATCTCTCTAGGAGATCCTGAGACTAAGAGGAATTTCAACAAGGATTATTGGACTAATAGCAAACCTGTATACAGGCACTGAAAGTGCTGTAAAGTGTGGTGGGGGCCTGCCGAGCTTCTTCCCTGTTAGTTCAGGCGTGAGGCAAGGCTGTGTTCTTGCACCAACACTTTTCAACACTCGCATGGATTGGATACTGGGTAGAGCTACTGTCCAAAGTCACTGTGGAGCAACTCTGGGCAATATCAAGGTTACAGACCTTGACTTTGCTGATGATGTTGCCGTACTCTCTGAATCTCTGGAAACCCTAGTGGCGGCTCTTGATGCATTTAGCAATGAAGCGAAGCCCCTAGGGCTAGAGGTCTCCTGGACCAAGACGAAGATCCAGGATTTTGGGGGCCTGCTAGGAGACCCTGCCCAGTCGATACGTGCTTGCGGTGAAAACATCGAAGTCACAAATAGCTTTATATACCTCGGCAGTGCATTTCACGACTCTGGGCTGTCAAACCAAGAAGTCAGTAGACGGATTGGCTTGGCAGCAGGGGTTATGAAATCTCTCAACAAGAGTATTTAGAGATGTCAGTACCTGTGCAGAAGGACCAAGTTACGTGTTTTTAAGGCCCTGATACTGTCAGTTTTACTCTATGGTAGTAAACCTTGGACACTATCTTGTGCTCTGGAATCTCGTCTTGATGCCTTTGGTAACAGATCCTTGCGCCGGATCATGGGGTACAGTTGGCGGGACCATGTGTCCATCCAACGGCTGCACCGTGAGATCGGTACAGGACCTGTTACTTGCACAATCCGTGATCGCCAACTCAGGCTATATGGCCACTTGGCTCGACTCCCACAGGATGATCCTGCCCATCAGGTTGTCTCTGTCCGAGACAACCCTGGGTGGAGGAGGCCTGTGGGACGACCGAGAAGGTCGTGGCTTGGGCAAATCTGTCAAACCTGTCGTGAGGAACTAGAGATGAGCCAGGCCCCTGCCTGGCGGCTCGCCATGAGGGACCCTCACAGGTGGAAACAAAAGGTGGATGCGGCTATGCGCCCCTGCCGGCGTTAGCCCCAAAATGATGATGATGAAGCAAATTTTGTCTGTTTCTGAACTTACCCAGAAATTGCCAAATTTGCTTAGTAAATAAAGATTCATACAAGAAAGACAAAAACCAATATACAAAAAAAGAAGCACGAACTCAAGAAATGCCCCTGACTTGGCTACCGTGTCCCTCCGCCGGCAAAATGGGCTGTCTGGCTGAGACTGCCGTTGCGATGGTGCTTCTGGTCCGCCGCGGCATCACAGAACAGCGGCACGAGTATGTAATCCTTCATTAATTATTGTCCATGGTCAGTTTTTTATGGTAAAAAATCTTTAGGCCAGGATATGGTGCATATATAATACGTATTTGTCTGCATTCAGTTTCCGTTAGTGAGTTCTTGTTTGTGGCCTGAACTGCGACTAAAACAACAAAGAAAAGAACAAGAAAACACACGGGGAGAGAAAGGACATGGAGAGTAAGGGGAGAAAAGAGAGTAGGTGGAATAGAGGAAAAAAAGAGGAGAAAAAGATGAGTGGGGGGTGGAGAGGGAGAGAGGAGGAAAAAAGTTTTTTCGTTTTATTGTTACTTCAGGGCGTTAATCGAAAGGGCCTTCGGCATACTCGTGTGTTTTCCTGTTCTTCCCTTCTTTGACTTGCAATTTATTCAACATGAATCATACACTGGACCTTGACTCTTCAGCTGTTTAGGTCTGTCACATGTTGATAATTTGAATTCAATGAATACAGACACTCAGTGTTATGTGTATCTTAACCATGTTTTTCCCCCTATTTTGAAGGACTGTTTTAATGAATCGATATTTAGTGAGTGGTAATACATCAGGTGATTAAATTTTTTTTGAGCTGTGAAGGTGTTGACTATATTATACCATTTCATAATAAGAGTTCATAACATGAGTCACTTAATGCACATAAAGAAACCTCTTTAAGAAATATTGATGACCTAACTTAAGTTTCAGTATCATCACCTGTTTCCCTCTTGAGCAGAAATAAGATCACGTACACACGGACACACGCACGCACCTACACCCAAACACACACACACACACACACACACGCACACACACACACACAGACACACACACACACACTATACTGTGTCATTACCACGTGGCCTCGGTCAATACCACGAGGCCACGTGGTGTATGGCGAGGCCACGTGGTATTGACCAAGGCCACGTGGTAATGACACCGTATAACAGCCTGGACGCCGCAGATCCACTCAGCCTCCAGGAGCTCGAAGAGGACGCTTCCTGCCGGACGTCCGTGATCCTGACGAGGACAACGAGGACGTCGGTACGAGCAAGAAGGACCTGGATGAGATCTGCGGGAACGTGCATTGGGCGAGTAAGCCGCCGAGGTCGAGGACTACGAGGACGAATCCAAAGTCAAGGAGGACCTGTGCGAGACCTTCGAGGACGTGTGGATGTCGAGGACGAACGGATTTACCAGGGACCAAGATGAAGATGACGACAGGGACGAGCAGCCACGAAGATGCACCAGGGACAGCACATGCAAGAACGAAGTGTTTACAAGTCAAGAACCAGCCAGGTTGGGTCACCCTTGAGGCAAATATCAGACGTATAAATAGCTCCCACGTGGCTAACTCCAGAGAGTTCCTGCCGACTGCCTGTTGGGTCAGGGCTGGCTGCTAAGGCCAGCCGCCGCGCCCGCCCTCCGGACAGACCAAGCACTAAGCCTTACCAAGACTTGTATCCGTGTGAATATCTGTGTTGCTTACGCTTCTAAATAAAAGAGGTTAAGCCAACCGTCCCTTTCACTACTCCTGCTAAACCATATGTTTAAGGTGGTCTTAATAGCCTTTACACACACACACACACACACACACACACGCACACACACCCAAACACACACACACACACACACACGCACACACACACACGCACACACACACACACACACACAACACACACACACACACACACACACGTACACACACACACACACACGCACGCACGTACGCACGCACGCACGCACACACACGTACACAAATATATCGTTACCCACCTCGTATTTCTTGTTATTTAGATTTAACTGTATTTGTATATTCAGTAAATGCTATTCAGGTTTTCAGAATGCTTGTGTTATCAATTCATCCGCGCATCTGATACTTATTGTCTCATTCCAACTAATATCGCATTTTTTTTACATATATATATATATTTTTTTTTATTTTATTATTTATACTTCTTTAAATGAAAATTCGTTGTTTACACGCATGTGTTTTTATACCCTTTTTCATGAACGTACTTTGTAAACTCGATGTGAAGGAAATGTTCTGTGCCTTTTTTATATTTTATATGTCAAATTCGCTCTTGTGGCATACAGCTGTCCTTGCTGGAAAATCCCTACCGTTCTGGGTGACGTCATCGCTGCATCCGGCTGTGGTCGAACTGGCTACGAGATAGCTAAGTAGCAAATACCAACGGTGAAAATATCCTCGTTTTCCGGGACTTCACAAGATCCCAGAACTCACTTTCTCTTTCATTTCTGCGCTGTATCATTCCCCTTACTAGCCTTGCACTTATGGCGGGCAATGAAGTCACGCCTTGATTTGTTTTCCAGGCTGCACAACCCCCGATGGGCAGTCGGGTGTTTGCGTTCCGATCAAGCATTGCCCGAACGCTAAACGCCTTCTACAGGGCATCAAGAAAGGGCAGTGATTTTCATGCGTAAGTAATGAAGCACAAAGGGAAACAGAGAAGAGAGAGAGAGAGAGAGAGAGAGAGAGAGAGAGAGAGAGAGAGAGAGAGAGAGAAAGAGAGAGGAAGAGAGAGAGAGTGAGAGAGAAAGAGAAAGAGAGAGTGAGTGAGAGAAAGAGAGAGAGAGAGAAAGAGAGAGAGAGAGAGAGAGAGAGAGAGAGAGAGAGAGAGAGAGAGAGAGAGAGAGAGAGAGAGAGAGAGAGAGAAATAGAGAGAGAGAGAGAAAGATAGAAAGAAAGAGAGAGAGAAAGGGAGAGAGAAAGGGAGAGGGAAAGGGAGAGGGAAAGGGAGAGAGAAAGGGAGAGAGAGAGAGAGAGAGAGAGAGAGAGAGAGAGAGAGAGAGAGAGAGAGAGAGAGAGAGAGAGAGAGATTGGCTCAATGTCAATTCAAGGTCAAGCATAAGAGTAAACTTAAAAACCTCGTCTCAAACAGCCTATCCATCCCAGGTAATCATCTCACCCATGCGAGACCTGGAATTATACTGTGGTTTAAAAAATATTCCGTGTTGTGACGAAGCCATAGTTATATGTCTTTGTGAATCATTAAGGCTCTGCAGAAAGCTTATTTGGGATTTACTGTGCCTAATTAGTGGTTAGAGGTTAAGTAACGATAATGCTAATAATTGTTATTACGATAATGGTGGCAGCGGAGATGATGATGATAATGATAACGATACAAGTGTTAGAGTCAATACAAACAGGAATATATATATATATATATATATATAAAATGAGAATGCTGTTAATGCTAATAAAGAGTAGATAGTAATGACAAAAAGAATAGTATTAGTATTACTGGTGATAGAAATAGTAACTTATTATAAGAATTATAATTGCAATAAGGGTAAAACTAACGACAATGGCAACAGTATCGAGAACAGGAGCATCGATAATAAAGGAATAATTACAATAACAACCTTGATAATAAGTAAACAAGGTAAACAGCAATTCACCAACACCATTCCCCCTCACCATCCAATTCTCAGCCCGCGGTTTCCATCCTAAAAGGCAACTTGGCGGTTAAGAGAAATGATAGATCTGGCTTAGCGAATTAATAGTTCCTGGTGTCTTCATGAGAGAGAAGAGTTTGCTTTTAAACCATAAAGAGATTATAAAACCTTTGGAGATACGAGTTGATGTCTCTATCGGTAAATAAGGCTTTATCGTCGTTTGATATGGTTAGGTCTTAATGGCAGGGATCGTTGGTGCATTTACATTCATTATCTCTGGAAATGTGAAAGTTTCAAGGAAAACTATGTCTTTATTGGGGATTTCCTTACAAACGTTTTGAGAGACTTTGGAGGTTATTATAAAAGATGATTCAAGGAGGAAATACCCGTGTACGTTCCTAGTGCGGCGGGGGAACGTCGAGGTGCGGCACTTGATTAAAAAAAACAAGTATTTTTTTTTCTTCTACTCTCTTATTTAATTGGACTGGTAATTCTAAAGAGAAAGAGATGTGTGTGTGCGTGTGTGTTTGTAGGTATATATATGTATATACAGGGCAAACTGATAAGGGGGGGGGGGGGAGGGCTGCGAGTATAAAAAAATACCACTCTACATGAAAGCAGATGACCTGTAAATGTGGCCTTTCATTATACAAAGAAATACTCATATGGTATTTGCATAACGGATATGAAATAATTGGAAGTGAAATTCTAATAAATTATAAAAAGATAACATCGAGAGAGAGAGAGAGAGAGAGCGAGAGAGAGAGAGAGAGAGAATAAGATATATATATAGAGAGAGAGACAGACAGATAGATAGTGAGTGAGTGAGTGAGTGAGTGAGTGAGAGAGTGAAAGAGAGAGAGAGAAGGGAGACTGATAGATAAAGAATGAATGAGAGAAAAAAAGAAAGAAAGTCAGACAGACAGACAGAGAAAGAAGGAAAGACAGACAGAGAGAGAGAGAGAGAGAAAGACAGACTTAGAAACAGAAGAGAGAGAGGAAGAGAGGCAGAGAGGGGACCGAAAGAGAAGAGAGAGACAGAGAGAAGCGGTAGACAGACTGACAGACAAGACTTCGGCTAAATTTCACTTCCCTGTGTGTTACGAGTACTTTCTATAGCGCAGAAGGAGGAGAGTACACACAGAAGAGAGAGAGAGGAGAGCCAAGGAAAACGTAATGCAACAGAAATGATAAATCTTAGGCAAACAAGAATTAAAAAAAACTATATTAAGATTCTCCCATTACACACAAAGGCAGGAAGTGACGAAAAATGAGAACAACGTACACAAATAAATAAAACAACGCGAAATAGTTCAATAAACAGCAGACTGAATATGACAATAGAATAATCAGATATAAGCAAACCAGCGAAATGAAAAAAAGTGACACAAAAGACAAACAAACCAGACAAATAAAACAAGGATATGAAATGCAAACTAGCAAAACAACCGCGAGAAAAGTTAACTCACTAACTCAGCCGCCAACAGGATTGACAACTATTGTCTACGGGCCTTTTTATCTCTCCCTACGATCTCCCAGGACTGGTCTTCCTCAGCATCTTAGTGGGAAGGACTTAGGTCTGGGTCTGCTTGGGGTGCGGTGGTAGTAGTGTGTACACTACACACACACACACAGCCAAACACATATGCACCTACACACACACACACACATACATATATATGTATATTTATTTATTTATATACATTATGCAAGAATGCTCAGGGGCATTAAGAAAAAAAAAATGTATATACATTTGCGTATATGTATATACACACATACATATACATACATACATACATGTATATGTATATTGTGTGTTTGCGTGAGTATGTTTGTGTTTATGTGTGCGTGAGTGCACCTTTTTGTGTAGATAAAAGCCTTCCCCAGAAATCGATTGCGAAAGGGTGTTTTTTCCACTGAAAGAGGAGTGTTTAAGGAAATAGGGAAAGGTAGGAATAGACGAAAAGGAAAACAAAATTACCGATGTCACGTCACGCTTTCAAACATCAGGTAAATCATCAATAATTTACGTGCTTTTTCCTGAAAAAATAAAATAAAATAAATGATATTAAGGATAATTAAAAAATAAAATAAAATAAATAAAAGATAAAACAATAATAGTAATGCGTGTAATGAAATTAACGTTATCAGAACACAGGGAGTAAATTTCTTCAGTTCCAGATCCGAGACCTCTACACGCCCGGGACGCTCGGCAACAGCCCCTTGGGACGTCAGACTCAGTGGTCCTCCAGCTGTTGGAGAGAACAGACGTGGTGAAAGAATCTTGTGATCTTCACTCGTTCAGGTTGAGTTGTCTGGGTTTTCGTGTTTTTTTTCTCTTGTGTTGGTTTAATTAATTTTCTTATGCCTGTGTTGGAGTCGCCCTTTAAGTAACTTTCTGTTAATGTGAAAGGTATTGATATGCATGTTAATGGTGCTCAAGTTTTTTTTAGAAATTTATAAGGGAACTTTATCTTCACTAACCAGTTTATAATGAACTGATGTTTTGCACTTATTTTGCATATCACACCTGTGGCTTAGAGCAAACAACATCAAAATAACGATAGTGTTTGAAAAAGTGATCTATTCATAAACTCGTGCTAAAGATCCATCGGTGCTGCATAAACCAGAGAGGCTGTGAAACCCGCTTGTAGATCAACCCCAAATACGTGCCCCATCAAAAGAAAATAAAGAAACAAATAGATAAATCAGTAATTAATAACAATAACAGAATGGAATCAAGACTACATTATTCAACATCAAGAGTCAAAATTCCAGTTACTGCTGCTTTGACGTTACCTGAATGACCGCGCAGGACTGTCTCATTAGGAAACTCGGGAGTAAGACGGAGCTTGTGTTACGAATACAGATTTTGTTCAGAGGCGCCTCGTAATTTCGCTTCCTTCTCAGTTTTTATTCTGCTTTTGTGTTTTGTCCTCCAGGAGCGTTATAGGCTTGATTTTTTGTTTAATTTCAGAAGGTCATATATATATAGAGATATGTGTGTGTGTGTGTGTGTGTGTGTGTTGATAGATATATGTGTATATATATGTATATATATGTGTGTATGTTTACATATATGCATGTATATGTATATATGTGTATATTTATAGATACATAGATATGTATGTATATATGTATATATATACATACACACAAACACACACACACATACATATATGTGTATATATATAGATATATATTTATTATATATATCTGTGTGTGTGTGTGTGTGCATATGTATATATATAAATATATATACATAAATATACATATGAATATATGTGTACATATAAAAATATATACATATATATGTATATATATAAATATTTATATAAATATGTATAAATATAAATATATATAAATATATATATATATATATAAATATAAATATATATAAATATAAACTTATATAAATATAAACATATAAATATAAATATATATATAAACATTTAAAATATATATAGATCATTATATAAAGATAATTATATACAGATATATATAAATATATATAGATATATATAAAAATATATAAATATATATATATATATATATATATATATATATATATACACGCACACATACACAGACATTATATAAAGATAATTATATATAAATATATATTTATATATAAACATATATAAATATATTTATATATATACGCACACACACGCAGACATATGTGTACGTTTACATGTGAATAGCTCTGAGATGGTGCTTGCGATAGCCGGTGCGTGTAGGAAAAGAATGGCTTGGTAACCTTGAATCGTCTCCTTATCCTTCATCCCTCCTCTTCTCCTCCACCCTCTCTCCCTCCCTCCCTCCCTCCGCTCCTCCTCTACCCTCCCTCCCTCCCTCCGCTCCTCCTCCACCCTAACTCCCTCCGCTCCCCCTCCACCCTCCCTCTGTAATATATAGGTGGATGCTTTGTCTCTCTTTGTATGGTTCTAGTGTTTGCTCTTCTTGAGGTGAAGTAGTTAAGTTAAAGTTGTCGCAGCTTCTAACGTTTTATTTGCACGGGAATATGGCAGGTGAACAGAGGTCAGGCGTGGCAGAGACCCCCACGGAGAAGCGAGGCCTCTTGCCACGCCCGCGAGGCGAAGCGGTCTGAGAGAGAGCTTGAGGTGTTGCCCGAGCCGATGCTGAGGGCAGAGTGACTCCGGCTCTGATTTTTTGAGGGTTCACAAAATATTCACTAAACATAAGAATATGGCAACATTGTTCTTCCGTGGGAAATGCCAGTATAGACTCTGTGTTTTATAGCAGTGTAAGGGTCTTGTGGTCACAGGTCTGGTCGGGGACACTGGATATGTCAATACAAATAAATCGTGAACATTGGATAACTACAATATCGTCAATAATAATAATTACAAACTGTCAATAATAATGATTACAAACATAGTGATTGAAAATAAGGATTTTTTTTACCAGCATTTTGAGTATAATCAAGATATAAGTTAACTTGTAGTTATAAGGGTCGGAATCGCTTGCTCTGAGGGCACTTCGCCATTGTCGTTACGTTCTGGGCGCAGGTCAGTGATGGCACAGGCGATAACCAGTAGGGTCCTGGGTACCGTGGGAAGTCGAGGGGGAAGGTCATTAAATCGCTCGGCCACCTAATCAGGATCGATCTTGATTCTGCTGCAGCGGGTGAGCTGAAGACGAAGAAAGCGGTGATGCAGGGAATCTCGGTTCTTGCAGACGAGAAGGGGAGAAGGACGCACAGGTGACTTCTAAGGTCGGCGGCCTAGGGAGCTTGTTCGCACAGGTCACTGTTCCGAAGCGCAGGT
>NC_061855.1:3268641-3278641 GCF_019202785.1 Penaeus chinensis
ACCGGTCTGCGTAGAGTTTCCAGAACAGAAAATAAAACGCTTTTCCTATTACAATTGCCCATTACAAAAAAAAAAGAATATGTGATTTCTTTTAATGCAAGCTTTGCTATGTTTACGAAATGTATGATTTTCTAGCACGTAAACTGTTGTTATATTAATACTTTCCGCAACAGATTAAATTGACAACGAATACCGAGATATTACCTGTCGGTTTTCTAAACAGGTAACAATGTCGAACAGGTATGCTACTGGTCCGTGACACAACAACACTGGTTCTGCTGAAAAAGATGCAATTGTCATATTCTAGGGAAGGTGTTATGAAAAAGAATAATACAGTCAAGCTCATTTGGCATTATTACGACATAGAACTTTGTAATTATGTTCAGGATGGAGTGGTTGTTGTGTTATGCTAAGAAGGCGTACCTTTTATATATGATATGTGGAGAAATACTTGTTTTTTTCAGAGAATTCTCAGCGGGCAAATAGAAACCGCAGATAGTTTTTATATAATATATTTTATCTGATTTTTATGTTTTATTGATTATGAACCAGAGAGAAAGCGGAGGTGGAAAAGGCCTTTACATTTTCCTCTCTCTCTCTTTCTCTTTTACTCTTTCTATCTATCTATCTATTTTTCTCTTAGTTTGGCTTGCGATTTTCCTACAGAATCTCGATTTCTCTTTTACTCTATCTATCCATCTATTTTCTCTTAGTTTGGCTTGCGGTTTTCCTACAGAATCTCGATTTCAGATGATACAAATGAAGTCGAGTATCATGTCTCGCAGGAGGGCAACGAAAAACACAGAACTGATAAAAAGAAATCGTAGACCATGCATTATTGCCCATCAGCAATTCAGCCTTAAATAGCCATAGAGAAAGAATATGAGGTAGACAACAGACATAAAACTAAGATAAATATTTATATTAATAGAATGATAGAGAGAAAGTGATAAAATCCCCCTCGTCGAAAGCAATGAACCAGAAAGGCCGATTTTGGTTCCAAGAAAGCAAACTTACCTGACGTCTCTGTCCCTCTTCAGGCAGGCGAGCAGGCAGCCAGGATGGGGTGGCAGGCCGTGACCGCAGTGGCGATGGCACTCATGGTGTCCTCCGTGACATCTCAGGCCAGCGGGAGTAGTGAGTATTCCTTGAGTATTGGTCGAATATTCCTTGAGTGTTCCTTGAGTATTCTTTTAGTTTTTCTTGAGTATTCTTTAAGTATTTCTTGAGTGTTCCTTGAGTATTTCTTGAGTGTTCCTTGAGAATTTCTTGAGTGTTCCTTGAGTATTTCTTGAGTGTTCCTTGAGAATTTCTTGAGTGTTCCTTGAGTATTTCTTGAGTGTTCCTTGAGAATTTCTTGAGTGTTCCTTGAAAGTTCCTTGAGTATTTCTTGAGTGTTCCTTGAGAATTTCTTGAGTGTTCCTTGAAAATTTCTTGAGTGTTCCTTGAGTATTTCTTGAGTGTTCCTTGAGTATTTCTTGAGTGTTCCTTGTGTGTTCCTTAAGTATTTCTTGAGTGTTCCTTGAGTGTACCTTGAGTATTTTTTGAGTGTTCCTTGAGTGTTCCTTGAGTATTTCTTGAGTATTCCTTGAGTATTTCTTGAGTGTTCCTTGAGTATTTTTTGAGTGTTCCTTTAGTATTTCTTGAGTGTTCCTTGAGTGTTTCTTGAGTGTTCCTTTAGTATTTCTTGAGTGTTCCTTGAGTGTTTCTTGAGTGTTCCTTGAGTATTTTTTGAGCGTTTCTTGAGAATTTCTTGAGTATCCCTGGGTGGTTATTGTGCCTCGGCTGGTGGGAAGCATTGTGCGATGTGCGTTCTTGGTTTTGCCTCCGTATGCGTTTGTTCATGCATATGTTTATATTCATATATACATATATAATGTATATATATACATATATATATGTATGTATGTATATATATACACATTCATATATATGTATATATACATACATATATATGTATATATTATATGTATATGAATGTGAATGTGTGTGTGTACACACACACATATATACAACCATATTTATATATCACACACAAAAAAAAACAAACACACACACACACACAACACACACACACACATACACACACACACCCACACACACACACACAGACACAGACACACATACACACACATATGTATGTGTATATATATTCATACCTATATATACCAGGTATATATATGTATGTATGTATGTATGTATATGTACACATTACACACACACACACACACACACACACACACACACACATGCGCACGTGTGTGTGTGTGTGTTCATGAATGAGAAAGTAAGTAAGTATGTAAGTTAATCAGAAAACCCCAGGAGGGAAGGCCCAGGTCCGGCCTTCCTGTGGATGTTTATCGAAACGCTGACAAAATCCGGCAAGGATTGCATTACACCGAGTTCTTTATGTGTTTTATATAAACTTGTTCTTATTCTTGTTATTCCGTTCAGCTAACTCTGAGATTTTTATTTCTGTTGCTGGTTTTTATATTGAGTTATTTTTTATGGTTTATATTGAGTTATTTTTTATGGTTTATATTTAGTTATTTTTTATGGTTTATATTTAGTTAATATTCTTGGTTTAACGTTTATTTACGTACACGCACACAGATTCTCTAGACCCTTCACGTACATTTAGAGATTCTACGACAATATAATTTCCTAATCCTTTCTCCGCAGGCTGCAGGACGCCAGAAGGGCTGACGGGGACTTGCGGACCTATCAGGGAGTGTTCTGTGCTGAATAGCCTTCTGCAGAGCGCCAGGCAAGGGACGGCGCCCCCGGGTTCGCTCGACGTATTGAGGAAGTGGGTCTCTTTCTTTCGTTCTTCCTCTCTTTCTCTCACTCTTTCTCTCTCTCACTATTTCTCTCTCTCTCTCTCTCTCTCTTTCTTTTCTCTCCTTCTCTCTTTCTTTCTCTCTCTCTCTCTCTCTCTCTCTCTCTCTCTCTCTCTCTCTCTCTCTCTCTCTCTCTCTCTCTCTCTCTCTCTCGCTCTCTCTCTCTCTCTCCCTCTCTCTCTCGTGCGGTGAAGTGATTTGAAGGGTGAGTGGAGGGATTGGGGAAGGAAAGAGAATCAGAGAAAGGGGAGAAGGAGGGAGAGAAGGAGATTGTGAGGAAGGGGAGAAAGGAGAGAGGAAGGAGAGAGAGGGAGAGAGGGAGAGGAAGACAGGGAAAAGGGAGAGAGAAGAAGAAGAAGAAGCGCGAGAATCATTGGAAATGAGAGAGAGAGAAAAGGATACAGCACCGGACACAAACACATTTACGTATCTTGTTACACGAGTCATTCTTCGTGATTCATTAGTATTATCTATTACTATTGAAGTATAATTATTTCCGGTTGTTATTACGGCCCAAGTCAAACTATCTTCTCTAATAATCCTCTCTCTCTTTATCTCCATTTTTCATATCTTTAGAATAGGAGGAAAAATACTGTTAATTTCGAATCAGCTGATTTCACGTGCTCGACGAACGCACTGAAAAATCGCACTTTTTGGCATGTTTAAAACAGTGAATGAAAGATGTTTAAACAAAAACAAAATTGCATTCCCTAAATATTTTAAATATGTAGTCTACTAAGTACTAAAGTTAGTCCACCATGAAGAAAATCGCAGGAACATATGAGAAGAAAGTTACGCGAAGTCAGAGCACTGCAGGAAATAAATGATATAAGCGACAAAGAGATCAATAGAGTTATAGTTTTTATGGAAAGGGAATCGAGTATTTTCACTTCGTTTCGAATCTTATACTTTTTCTCTCTTTTTTTCCTCTTCGGAGAAGAAACAGGATAAGTCATTCTGTCGATGAATTTTATTGATATACTAAATCGTGGTGGCAATGCTACGAATAGTAGTAGGCGTTGTAGAAGTGGAAACAACAGTGGTATTATTATTATTTTAAGGTTATTATTATTTTTAGTTCTGGTCATTATTACTTCTCCACATCCATCAACACCAATTAATTCTTCCTTAATCACCAAGTGAAAGTTCTCGGCCTAATGTTTCTTTAGAAGTAAACAAATACAAATTAAGTAAATTAACTTTTCAAACCAAATGAGAGATTGTGATGAAGCTGAGATCATTTTTCTCTAGAGGAGTCTAGGCTACCTCTGGCAAATTGCATGCGGGATTGCATATCAACGTGCAACAAGTAGAATAGTGCAAACCTTGCTATACAGTCTTGACATATAAATGGATAAATAATCAGGCAAGATAACGAGTTCCTTTTAAACTTACTTGGTACCTGATTTTGACGAAAATTACAACTATCATGAAGGATTTTTTTTTTTTTCTTAATTCAGTAAGATTTGCAAATGCCTTGTTAATGGCCCGATCTATCGTTTTTATTTATGTTACTGTTTATAAATGGCCGAAAGTTTAGGGATATAGCTCTCCATTCTTTTCCTTCTTTACGTCATTGTGAATCGAAATTACTCCCGACCAGGATGTCGAGAGAGAACATTTATAGTCGGATTATTATCTCTCAAATTCTCGCCGATTTTCTTAGCACGCTAGCGGAAAATTGCTAAGTAGAGAGCGCTAATCCACCCAAGCGAAATGAGGAAAATCCAAAGAGTGATTCAACCGCTGTCACCCTAACGCAGACCTAGATAAAATCCATAGACCATTTCCCGAGAGGAAGTTTCCATAACGTGCGCAAAGCAATTGCTGGTTGGCAAAACACGCTGCGACACTGACTTCTTTTGTTCAAACTCACTGCTGTTTCCTAATGGCTTCTGGACAGATTTGGTGTTGCATTTTGGATAGCAATTTGCAATAGCAATTAACTCTCGTAACTGTCTGGTGCTAAGCTGCATGTACTACCTCAGTGACGGAGAGGGAGTACTCACTGCATGGCCAACAGCCTGTCTTCCATATCACCCTCGTCCTTGCCTGCGCCCTGGAGAGGACCCTCCAGTGCTGCTGCAAGGAGACGACACAACACGAGAAGTGATAGTTTCTGGTCTCATTTGGCGTGGTGTATGGTGCAAAGGTCATGACTCTTCAGGGCGCAGATCAATGGCCATTAGTGACTGACAGATGCCACAAATATATATATATATATATACATATATATGTTTGTGTGTGTGTGTGTGTGTTGCGTATGCTTATATATGTATCTTTCAGTTTAGAACTATAACATCAGGTTTAATAGATATGTGGCAGATTACGTTGTCATTATCAGTCATCATTAGGGACATTGATATAAATGCAATTATAGTATATGTGACGAAAGCAGTACTGGCGATACTGATAATGTAATGATAATAATATTCATAAAGTTATGTCATGCTCGAGTTATTCTAAAAATATTTTGCTGTTAAATGCATTGAAAAGTACCAACAGTATTCTTTATATCAATACGCAATATCTATATTTCAGGTTTCTAAGTAAGTAGATTGTCGACTTAATAAATTGATATTAATTTCAGAATGAATAACCAATGTTATATATCGAGTATTTTCGTCATATTATAAAGAATAAACGTTTCCTTCGTATTCACTGTCCTTGTTCTTTTCTTGTTCTGCATTTTTTTTTCTTTTCTTTTTTTTTTTTAAGTAGCAGGTATCAGTGCTTACCTGTTCATTCTGTTAATTACAAGTGTTTGGTTATCACGTATGTATTCGGCATTACCTCGATATCATGTTATTCATTGTTGCTATCCCACCTTTCCTTATATAAACTACAGATGTTTCATTCCATTACCTCACTGAGATTAAACATTGACACGGCAGAAAAAAAAAAAAAAAAAAAATGAGAAGTACAACAGTTTCGGAATCCTCTTAGATTTCATGTTCATAGTTCTCTCCTTCCAACATGACGTCCGTAATCAGTGAATTTCTCCTTCCAGTTCCATCTGCTCGTTTCTGAACAACGTGCCTCTCGTGTGTTGTCCCTCCCAGAGCTTGCCCGTCACTGCTGCGCCCACAAGGCCTCCAGTCGTGCAGGTAGTTTTGAAAATGACGTCGTTGTGTGTGTGTGTGTGTGCATTTCTCTCAGCCTCTAGTACACATATATGTAGGAATTATGCTGCGCCCCCCCCCCTCCCCATCCCTCTATTCTTGGTCCTGATAGCGGATGAGGGCATGGAAGAAAATTGCGGGGCAAAATATGAATAATATACACAGAGTGAGTCACTATATTATATAATACAAGAGGCTATACCCCGTAGACAATATAGTGACTGATTCAGAATATTCACATTTTACCCGCAATTCCCCTGGTACCTTCCATACCCTCCCCTGCTATTAGAGCCAAGAATGTGAGGATCTTAGAGGATTGCGCAGCATAATTCCGATATGATTAAATTAGAGTGAGAGGAATCCATCGATACCAAAATCGTCGCGATCGGTTATGCGAAAGTAGTGTGTAAAAGTACCGTCAATACTATCGGCAATTTTCCTTTTTGTGTATTTAGCTTGTCTGTTCGATAGTTGTTGCCGTTCCCCTATTTCAAATGCTTGAAGATGTATTTCTGCATGTCAGCTCGCACATACACAAACCTACAAGCACACGCTTTGGGTTTGTATTTACACACAAGCTTCCCTGTAATTTGAACCCCCCCCTCCCCCTCAGACGGCGCCCCCCAGCCGCCCCAACGTGGAGTGCGGGAGCCAAGGAATCGTCGACAAGATCATCGACGGTGAAGACGCCCCTCTCGGCGCCTGGCCCTGGATGGTGGTTCTGCGCGGCTCAGGTCGGTTCTGGAGCCAAGTTTTTCTGTTGAGTATATATATTTGTATATTTATATATGTAGATAAATATGTATATAAATGTAAATATATATATATATATAGTATAATGTATTTGATCTGAAGTTTGAAATGTGTAGGGCGGGCGTAAGAGTAGAAATTATTCTGTCACTTTCTATAAGTGAAAGACGATTCTTATTAAAGCATTAGTTTTCCAATCAACGAATTGGCATTTAACCGTAGCAATTACCTGGCCACTAACTATTTCCTCCAAAGCAGGTCATTAAAAAGTAAGTACTTAAAAGTAGACAGATGTGGGAAGCTAAGCCTCGCCCAGGCTTTGCTTATGAAGAGAGCCCGGCCTGTGCCCACTTATGCCGTCGATCACCGTTAGCCAGTTGGTGCTGAATCGACTGAGCTTAGTCCTTACCCACGAGGTACCCAGCCACAGCAGTAACCGGGGCGCGAACCACCGAGGCCTCAATTGAGAGGCCGACACGTTACCACGTTACTTGACACTGTTCCTCCCTGAACCTACAGTGAACGGACGCCGCTCGTGGTTCTGCGGCGGAGTGCTCGTGTCCGACCGCTACGTCCTCACCGCCGCTCACTGCTTCAAGGAGAGACTCGGTCTTGTGCTGTGAGTCACTGAAGTCAAGCCTGGTGGAATAAGTTGATCTTAGTGACTGAGTTAGCAACGATTCAGACATTGAATGTGACAAGCATTAAACCTTGTTCAGCTTAGGTTAAAGGTTTGAAGAAATTTGACTCCATGACGAGGAGTATCAAGAGATAAACTTACGTCATTTTCAATGGAATCTCTCACCCTCTTTCAACTCCAGGGAAATAGCTAGGATCGGGGAGCACACGCTCTCCTTCAACCCAGACTGCTCCAAAGGGCGCTGCGCTCCTCCGCCGCAGGATATTCCCGTGGAGACGATCATCCGACATCCCCAGTACGGCTCCCCGTGCACGGAATGCAACGACATCGCCCTCCTCCGGTTGAGTCGTCCGGCCGTCTTACACCCGCGTAAGTGTCTTTTGTTATATCCATTTCTCGTTTTTCAGATTTTTGCCAAGTGTTCTTTATTTCAGCTTCAATTGCCTTTTCTCTTTTTCCTTCTTTTAAAAGAATAAGGGTGCGTGAAATGTCCAGACTACAGAAATTTGTGTTTTTGTTTCTTTATCTTGTGAGTGTTTTGTTCCAGCTTATGCATCCATCGCCCTTGCTATCATAGTTTTTGGAAGTCAAATTTTTGAATACCTCACAGTGGCAAAGTTCCCGACCTCTCTTCTCCGAGTATTTGAAAGGGTTTTGTATCGTTTATATTGATGATATATTATATATATCTGATTACAACTTACCAGTTACCCTTTCATTTTTTCCTGAATCGATAAGTGGACAGATTCGTGAAAACATAGCATTCAGAAATTTAAAATTAAGTATTATATAGTGACAGAAGATATGCAAAGATCTCTTGTTTGGCAGAAAAAAATGACGAAGGAGAAATGGGTTTCCTTCTCGTCACCAATTACTATACTCCTCAAGTCTGGATTGTGTGCAACTTTAAAACTTAATCAAAAGAAAATCTTTTTCTTTTAGTGATCTTGACAGCTGTATACTTAATACTGTATTCCCTAGATTTGTTCAGTTATAATTTACTGTTCTTGAATTAAATTACTCAACTTGCAATGCCAAGAGAGTATATTAATGTGATGGAGAAATGGCACTGGCACTCAATGGTCTTTGAACCCTGATGGGGTTTTATTCTGTCCATCGTGTCCTAACCCCTCAAAAATAATCATAATGGTAGAAAAATAATGATAAAGAATAAATTAATAAATAAAAGGAACAAGGCAGACGCTTTAAATCTAGACCAAAACAGAAATTGTTATATAACTCTGTTGGAGCTCAAAACCATTATTTGGCACCTGTTGAAACACCTTTTCGTTTTGTATCAAAGTGTATGCCTCTACCGTGATACACTCTGGTCAGCCATTCAGTGTGATATTTTTCATATATATTTTACGTAGTCTCAGATAGGGATTTATATTTTGATTTATTACGTAGCACATAAAAAACAAACATCTATATATATACATATAAAATGTGCCCAAAAGTTTCTGTGCCTTTTTAGCAGTACATCAAATACATGTTCACTCGATATAGGTAAAATTTGAAGTCAATCATGACGGTCGCTGGAACGACATGGTAAGAATTTCCAACGTGTCCGAGTCATTTGACATGGTATTGACTTCGATGAGATAAATGTCTTCAAAATCATTCTGTACTTCTATGAACCTTACAGGCTAAAGAATATCAGAAGAGAGTCTATGTATCTTGATTTGTTGGTATAGTTTAATCTATTTGATAAATAAATGCCCACGATTACTGGAATTATCAAGATATCTGATTCGGACACAGAGCTCATTCGCGGTGGAACCTTATGCAACTTCCACTTTTCATAGGAAGACCAATGTATGCAATAAGAATAGAAATATTTTGACTGAATCTAAGTAGTACATTTGAAGGTTTTTACAGTCTTGTGAAACGAAAAGTGGTGTATATAAACAGTTGAAGTTGTTGAGTAGTCAGGCACTTCTTCCATTTTATCCGAAGATTCCATAATGTTTTGCATTTAATGACAATTCATACCAGCATATTATATTTGCATGTCAGTATAAACTTCGATGCTATCATGTTTTGCAGCGACCATGATACAGCATGAAATAATGTATCAAAGTGTTAGGGGTTTTGGGATGCTACAAAAAAGGCCTATACACACACACACACACACACACACACACACACACACACACACATGTATATACATATACTCCCTTGCATAGATATTTTCATTGCCATACATTAACCGTATCTTTCTCTCCCCCCCCCCCCCCCCCAGTCTTCGTGGCGCCCGTGTGTCTCCCGGTCGACCCTGTCCGAGACATGGGCTTCTCTGAGCAAGAATTCCAGGGCAGAAGCGCCTGGGCGGCTGGCTGGGGCTCCACTGCGAGGGGTAAGGACAGGAAATTAGTCTAATTAACGCGTAATTAAAAGACAAGGATTGGTGGTTAGGGTGGTGAGGATTATAAGGTAATCATAATGACGATAACATTAATGATGACAGCGATGAGTGACGAAGTTAATGATGCCATCACTAACCTTATTAGGTTAATGATGTCATCAGTGATGTTAAATTATATGTGATGTGATAAAAACAAACACCGTATTTAATAAGACACTCGCGCAGAGAAGATGAAGAAAAGAAATATTTAAATGAAAAATAAACAGACACTAATTGATTG
>NC_061855.1:3281141-3315204 GCF_019202785.1 Penaeus chinensis
CCTATATACACACATATAAATATATATATAAAAGTGTGTGCATATGTGTGTATGTGTATAGATACATATACACACACACATACACACACACAATCAAAGGACACAGATCAAATATTTGTATCCAAAGCACCTTTCTTGTATATTTAATATTATGGGATACAAGAGAGAGAGGGATGGAGAGAGTACTTCAGGGTCCCTGTAAAAGGCTATTGAGCTTTAGTACAATAGTTGTGACTGGTTAGGTAGTGATAGCGGTTAAATGGCTCGACACTTGATTTCCATAGAAGAGTACAACACAGTAAACAGAACACATGAGACGTCTTGGGCAAGTGCTGAGTTCGGTGTCGCGTGTCCGGCCAGCCAGCCCTTGGGGGCCGGAGGCACGTGGGGGCCCTGGTCACAGTGACTTCTGAAAGCGAATTGAAGGGTCAGACGAGTCAGCTGTAATCATTATCTAGGCCCTCGCTGAGGCGATCGGTCCTACTTGACTCAGAGCCACGCATAACATATCCACGTGGTCTAATGGCTTACACAAGTCGTTCTTATGTACAGATCATATTGCTCGGTTAATACTACTAATGCCTCGTCCTCGAGGCATCTTAGATTGGCCCCAAGGGGTGACCCATCTTTGGCTGGTCTTGAATGGCTGGTCATCTCGTTCTTGAATGCGTTGTCCTTGGTCCATCTTCGTGGCTGCTCGTCCTTGTCGTCCTCTTCTTCCTTGGCGAATCCATCCGGCCTCAAAGGTCTCGCACAGGTCCTCGACTTCGGACTTCCTTATCCAAACGTCCTCGCAGATATCATCCAGGTCGTCGGCATGACGAGCTCCTGGTGTTTGACTGGTCCTTCGCTGGATCCTTATTCGCATGAAAGTCACTGAGAGAGCCATTCGTAGCACTGCCTTTCTTGATGCCCTGTAGAAGGCGTTTAGCGTTCGGGCAATGCTTGATCGGAACGCAAACACCCGACTGCCCATCGGGGGTTGTGCAGCCTGGAAAACAAATCAAGGCGTGACTTAATTGCCCGACATAAATGCAATGGTGTACGGGGAATGATACAGCGCAGAAATGAAAGAGAAAGTGAGTTCTGGGATCTTGCGAAATCCCGGAAAACGAGGATATTTTCACCGTTGGTATTTGCTACTTAGCTATCTCGTAGCCAGTTCGACCACAGCCGGATGCAGCGATGACGTCACCCAGAACGGTAGGGATTTTCCAGCAAGAACAGCTGTATGCCACAAGAGCGAATTTGGCATTCAACACTCCTTTTACGTCAAGCTAACAAAGACTGTTCATGAAAAAAGAGTATAAAAAAGGCACAGAACACTTCTTTCACATCGAGTTTACAAAGCACGTTTATGAAAAAGGGTATAAAAACACATGCGTGTAAACAACAAATTTTAATTTAAAGAAGTATGAATAAAAAAGAAAAGATATATATATATGTAAAAAAAAATGCGATATTAGTTGGAATGAGACAATAAGTATCAGATGCGCGGATGAATTGATAGCACAAGCATTCTGAAAACCTGAATAGCATTTTATTGTATGAAATTCTGATGTGAAATGAACGACTGGGTCATGATTTACATTTATTTTTTTTCTGCACCGAAGTAGTTGTAGGAACCTGTAGCGATCCCTCGTAAACTGTTCTGTTGCCTCATGGGAAACAGGGTGGCTGTGTTATAACGTGATAATCAGTAACTAAAATCACAAATAATCGTAACTTTAATGCCTGGATAACACTTAACGTTGGGAATACACATTACAAAATTCCAGAAAAAAAAACAAAAGTTAAAGGGGTCTGGGTGAGTCTAGAAGAGTATGAAGATAAGGAGCAAGTTAACCATATAGTGGGTCAGTGTATGCTTGTGTGTGGATCTACTGTAGTTATGGCTAATGAAATGTTGGAACCTTATAAACTATTAAGAAAAGAACAAACCTTTTCGCTAAAGCAGGGGTTCCCCATAGAGATTATTTTATATTAGTCGGGGCCACTGAATGGAAAAGGTTGGGAGCCACTGCGCTAAAGGTTTCATTCCGCCATTCTTCATTTTATGTTGAATATACAAATACAGTTAAATCTAAATAACAACAAATACGAGGTGGGTAACGATATAACTGTGTGTATGTATGTGTGTGTGTGCATGCGTGCGTGTGTGTGTGCGTGCGTGTGTCCGTGTGTACGTGATATTATTGCATCTATTTAAATTTAGATTTCTGCATGTTCAAGATACACATAACACTGAGTTATAATGAAAATGAAAAACAACCACAATAAGAAATGAAACAATATCGCAAAACTCCTCATTTCAGTTAATTATTCGTCTGAAGAGGAACTCATGAAGGGTTCGAAATGTTACGATACTGTTTCATTTCTTATTGTGGCTGTTTTCTCTTTTCGTATTTGTGTACACTTTACTGCTTTCGTGTCTGTATTCATTGAATTAAAATGATCAACATGTGACAGACCTAAACAGCTGAAGAGTCAAGGTCAAGTCTATGATTCATGTTGAATAAATTGCAAGTCAAAGAAGGGAAGAACAGGAAAACACACGAGTATGCCGAAGGCCCTTTCGATTAACGCCCTGAAGAACCAATAAAGCGAAAGACCTGTTTTCCTCCTCTCTCCCCCACTCATCTTTTTCTCTCTCCCCTCCCCACGTCCTCTTTTTTTCCTCTACTCCACTTCCTCTCTTTTCTTGCTACCTATCCTCTCCTCTCTTCTCCCCTTACCCTTATGTCCTTTCTCTCCCTGTGTGTTTTCTTGTTCCTTTCTCCGTTGTTTTAGTCGCAGTCCAGGCCACAAACAAGACCTCACTAACGGAAACTGAATGCAGACAAATACGTATTGTATATGCATCATATCCTGGCCTAAAGATTTTTTACCATAAACACTGACCATGGACAATAATTAATGAAGGAACACATACCCGTGCCGCTGTTCTGTGATGCCGCGGCGAACCAGCCAGACAGCCCATTTTGCCTGCGGAGGGACACGGAAGCCAAGTCAGGGGCATTTCTTGAGTTCGTGCTTCCTTTTTTTGTATTTTTGTTTTTCCCTTTCTTTTGAGAATCTTTATTTACCAAACAAATTTTGAGGAAAGATGTGTATATATATCTCGCTTCCGATTCAAAGAACAATCCGTAACTTGAATTGAACTGACCTACAGCCTGTATCCACTAGGAAATTTTCTTTCTCCCTCTCTCCCCATATTTCTTCTCCTCTTCCTCTCTTCTCTCTCTCTGCGTAAACATTCTGGTCTCTAATAAAAAGCGATCACTATACTTTCAGTATAATGTTCAGCGTGATAAGAGGGAGAGAGGGAAAGAGAGGACGGGAGAGTAGGAGAAGAAAAGAAAGGAGGAAGGGAAGGGAGAAAAGACGATAGACAGAAAAGGGGGAGATGAAAGAAGAGGAAGGTGAATGAGAGGGGAAAGGAAACGGAGAAGGGAGTGATGACAGGTCAGGAGGGGAAGAGAAAGAGGAAATAAGAGGTAGGGAGAGGAAAGGAAAGTACAGAGACAAAAAAAAAGTCGAGGGAGAGAAAGAAGACGAGAAGTAGGGGGAGAAGAGAGGAGAGGATAGGTAACAAGAAAAGAGATGAAATATGGAGGAAAGAAAAGGACGAGGAAAAGGGGAAAGAAGGAAAAGGAGAATAGAGGATGGAAAGGGAGAGAAGACAGAAAAGAAAAGGAAAGCGAGACGAATGGAGAGAAGTGAGGAAGAAAGAGGAAAGTCGAGGATAAGGGGGGAGATAGAAAAAAGAATCAAAATGAATGATAAAATGACAACTGTACTGTGTAGACGTCCTTTGCAGAAGTCCCACGACCTCACCGGACTCGAAATTTGTCCCTTGATCACGACGGGACACAGCCTTCCCGCCATGGGGATATGACTCGCTTCCACGCTGCTGTTTCATAGTTCGCTCCTTTGCACTTTGGGCCCTGGTTGCATGCAGGACCAACGTCCTTGGGCATGGAGGTAAATTACAAGAAAGAAAGAAAGAAAGGAAAAAGAAAGTCGAAGAAAAAGAAGAAAAATTACATATATGTGTGTGTGTCTGTGTGTGTGTGTGTGTGTGTAAAGAAAGTGATAAAAGAAAAGAAAATAAGAAAAAGAAAAAAAGAGAAAAAAAGAAAAATAAAAAAGAAGAAAAAAAAATATATACACACAATACATATGTATATATATATATTTATATCTGTTTGTCTGTGTGTGTAAGTATATATATACATATACATATATATTTGTAGAGGATTTAGATAAAATTGACAACATACTCAACAATTATTATTTCTCTTAAATATCATGATTTGATGTACTCTTGTTTTGTGTATACATATATATATATATACATATATATATATACACACACATATATATGATTCGTATCGAATTGTAATGCCGTACCAAAAACAAAACACAAAACCTCCCTTGTTTCTGCGCGGTGGTCGGTTACTACTGAAATCCTTGCTCGTGTGAGCAACGGTACACCTGCTCGTGAGTAATTTTTGGTTTCTGAAGCCCCCTACTTAAATAGCCTATTTACTTTAGATAAAATAAGGGAAGTTTGTATAAACTTTAATCTATTCTTATTTTAGAGTTTTTATCACGACGCTGCTTCACCTATCGGCTCCTCCTCGCAGTAATTTTTCCCAGGCAACTGCTTAAGAAAACCTCGGCGACGTCTTATTTCCACACATGTGTTATGATGTGCCAATAAGGAATGTTATTTTTTTTTAGTATTTGGCTCATTAATAATATATGTTATATTGTTAATACATTTTGTTTATTTATATTTGTGAATTGTGGTGACTGACTAGTATTGATCCCTGCGATTGACTAGAAGAAAAAAAATGAAACTAAAAGAAATGATATCATGTACATAATCCTTCCCTGGAACCCCACTGCGGATGAGCTCAGTTCTCCACACATTGCCTGTCTGTTCCCAAGATTAAAAAAAAAAGAGACTTGCAAAATCGTGCCTGTGCATTAGCCAATGAATACCTTCAGGAGGCTTCCATACCTTCGGCCCAACGACCATCTCGCCATTTAAATAGAATTATATGATTTATTACCACTGTTAGTGTGTGACGTTGCGTAGTGCCTGTGTTACTTGAGATAAACGAACTTCCATGGGTGATAAGCAATTGATAATAAGAATACAGATAGTTTAGATATTTTCAGAGCACTCCACACTCTCTTTTAATAGAACGGGGTTGTGGCAGCATCGCCCTGACTGGATGCCGTTCAGAACATCAACCCAAGGTCCGGTTTGGTCTTCTGTAGCAACACGAGAGAGAGTGTGAGAGAGAGAGAGAGAGAGAGAGAGAGAGAGAGAGAGAGAGAGAGAGAGAGAGAGAGAGAGAGAGAGAGAGAGAGAGAGAGAGGAAGGGAGGGAGCCGACAGAGAGAGAGAGAGAGAGAGGGAGGGAGGGAGGGAGGGAGCCGATGAGTAGAGAGAGAGAGAGAGAGAGAGAGAGAGAGAGAGAGAGAGAGAGAGAGAGAGAGAGAGAGAGAGAGAGAGGAGAGAGAGAGAGAGAGGGGGGGGGAGGAAGGGAGGGAGGGAGGGAGCCGATCAGTAGAGAGAGAGAGGGAGAGAGAGAGAGAGAGAGAGAGAGAGAGAGAGAGAGAGAGAGAGAGAGAGAGAGAGAGAGAGAGAGAGAGAGAGAGAGAGAAATATAGAAAGAGAGAGGGAGGAAGGGAGGGAGCCGATGAGTAGAGAGAGAGAGAGAGAGAGAGAGAGAGAGAGAGAGAGAGAGAGAGAAAGAGAGAGAGAGAGACGGAGGGAGGGAGGGAGGAAGGGAGAGAGCCGATGAGTAGAGAGAGAGGGAGAGAGGGAGGGAGAGAGCCGATAAGTAGAGAGAGAGAGAGAGAGAGAGAGAAAGAGAGAGAGAGAGAGAGAGAGAGAGAGAGAGAGAGAGAGAGAGAGAGAGAGAGAGAGAGAGAGAGAGAGAGAGAGAGAGGAAGACAGATGCACAACTTTGGCTTCATGGTCCCACCTCCCACAATTTACTATCTTCAGTGCTTGATCCTATCCATCCTTTCCACAGAGACTATTTAACAAACCCACTATCAGTTTCATGTAGTAGCAATGATATATAATAACTCAATGATAATAGTAATAACATTATAACTACCTGCTGTTGTTAAAAAAGTTGTTAAATCTGCTAATGCCTTACACAAATCATGCTTATGTACACGTCAAATATTTATTATATACATACATATATGTGTGTTTGTGTGTGTGTCTATGTGCGTATGCATTCATGTGTATATATGTATATATACATATGCATACATACATACAAACACTCATATACATATAAATAAACATATACACACATATATTCTATATATACATATGTATACATATACACATATATGTGTATATATACATATGTATATATATACATATATGTATATATATACAAGTGAATATATATATGTATGTATATATAATATATATATGATATATATATATATATATATATATATATATATATATATGTGTATGTGTGCATGTGTATGTGCAGTCACTCTCACGTTGGTTTTGTTAGGTAAAAGTGCTAAGTGACAGGAAATGGCAGAGTTCTCACTCTATTCTTCTGACCTCAGGTCACATTTCTTATCTTGATTTACTGCGGTCAACAAACATGAATATCGTTCATCAAGAAATTAACTAATTTCTCTCGTTTTAGAGATTTTCACTGTTTTAACTACGACGAATTTAACGCGTTTGTGATTATCGTTTTCATGGACATCATATAATTTTATCTTGTTTCTCCCCACGCCCCGACCTGACCTCATTTTTTCTTTCCCTCCCGGTTGGCAGGGTGCGTGGAAGGACCAACAGATGACCGCTCGTTTTTCACATAATTTGGTTGTTGTTGTTGACACCATGGGCATTGCTCATTGGTGACACGTTCTATCGGCGCTAGAGCGGAGCTTGTAACGCGATTTTTATATAAATATATTATTTTGAGTATAACGTTAGAATCTTCCCCCCATCATAGTGCATAGGGATGCCTGATATAAAATCCGTGGTTGCGTAAATCGCCTGATAGATCTACGCTCCGACATTACGATAGTAGGTACAAGTAAAACCGAAGCTTTTATTCGAGTCGGTGTGACCCACAATACGTCCATTCATTAATGTAGGACTAGGGTTTAAGCTAGAATCAGTATTCGCTTATCAATCACGCCCTTCTCACCCTCTAGAAGCCACCTGCATGGTTTGGGTAAATCCCAAGCAGTCGTGTGATTCGTGATAGTTAGATACCCATTGAAAATGTTACGAGTGCCCATCACAGATCCGCAGAGTAGAGCAGGTTATTTATAGATTATCCCGGCTCGTTCAGTTCACTTCATATCGTACGGCATTTTGGGTATTGGGACACCCTGTCAATTAAGTCTTATGTAGTCTGACATGTATAGCTGGATAATGGGTACCTCGGCATTTCAGAATTTCGTAGCGAATCCGAAATCTAGTGGATGCTGTAGGAAGGATGTTAGCGGAAATCGCCATAGGCCTGTGGATCAGGATGTTTGTCAAACCATGTATTAAGAATGTAAAGGCTCTATATGAACACCTTAAACATATGGTTTAGCAGGAGTAGTGAAAGGGACGGTTGGCTTAACCTCTTTTATTTCAGAAGCGTAAGCAACATAGATATTCACATGATACAAGTCTGGGTAAGGCTTAGTGCTAGGTCGTCAGCCCAGAGGGGGGGCGCGCGGCTGGAGCCAGCCTTAAGCCGCCCCATGATGTAGTGGACGCCCATAGATCCAGCAAAGGATCAGGAACCAGCACAGGTACCAATGTGGGGTGCTTGTCACTGCTGTCCACCAATTTCTCAGGGTTTGGTTGACAGAAACTCACGGCCTGGTTTCACTGTTTATTATTGGTAGTGTAGCGTAGACGGAGGTTAGAATGGCCGGCTTGTGCAGAAGTAAAGACCCGGCAAGGTGGGTGCCCTGGAGGGTGACCCGCAGAAGAAGGCCGCGTCTGAACGGGAGCGTGACTCGAGGAAGAGTGTTTGTACGGGTCAAGGTTACGCCGGAGGTCATGAGTGTAGTGGGCGTGGCTTAGGTCAATACGACGGCGGTGCCGCCTATCCGCCTAGGATGCCGAAGAGGACGCCACCTTCCGGATGGCCGTAGATACAGACGAAGGTTATGAGGACGTTTGGACGAACACACAGCCGAGAAGGACCTGGATGATATCTGCAAGGACGTTTGGATAAGGAAGTCCGAAGTCGAGGACCTGTGCGAGACCTTTGAGGCCGGATGGATTCGCCAAGGAAGAAGAGGACGACAAGGACGAGCAGCCACGAAGATGGACCAAGGACAACGCATGCAAGAACGAGATGACCAGCCTTTCAAGACCAGCCAAAGATGGGTCACCCCTTGGGGCCAATCTAAGATGCCTCGAGGACGAGGCATTAGTAGTATTAACCGAGCAATATGATCTGTACATAAGAACGACTTGTGTAAGCCATTAGACCAACAGACCACGTGGCTCTGTAATGCGTGGATCTAAGTCAAGTTGGAACCATCGTCTAAGCGAGGGCCTAGATAATGATTATATCTGACTCGTCTGACCCTTCAATTCGCTTTCAGAAGTCACTATGACCAGGGCTCCCACCAGCCTCTGGCCGGAGGCTGATGGGGGTGTGAGGCTGTGTTGCACTCTTCTATGGAAATAAAGAGTCGAGCCATTTAACCGCTATCACTACCTAACCAGTCACAACCATTGTACTAAGGCTCAATAGCCTTTTACAGGGACCGTGAAGTACTCTCACCCTCTCTCTCTTGTATCCCATTACATCAAATCTACAAGAAAGGTGCTTTGGATACAAATATTTGATCTGTGTCCTTTGATTGTGTGTGTGTATGTGTATGTATACGTATGTATACACATACACAAATACGCACACACACACTTTTATATATATGTGTGTATATAGGTATGTATTATGTATGTGTTTCTATATTGTTACGTAGCTTTCGTTCCATAACAATGACACCGACTGTTCCAAAATAGGGTACATAACAGGACCCAGTCATTTGGTGTCAAGCTTAATGGGAGATATGAATATCCCACTGTTTCTATCAGTTTTATATCTACATGGATAATCCTCTTTGTTTTAGTTCTGACAGAGAGGACCTTTGTACTGGCAAGAGTCGTGACTCGTCCAGATTGACCAACTCAGTCATGAAGTAGATAGGGACCGTAGATCTATCTGGATGCTCAAAAAGGGACCCTCGTGGTTAGAAAGGGACGGCTCTGAGGGACACTTGTAGTTAGAAACCGTGGGTGGATGTGGCAATGCGCCATTATCGGCATTAGCCCATCCATGACTGATATCGTGACTACGGCTTCACACACGGTGTACATTGATAAACTTCTAAATGTTGTGGTATGATGCATACTGGTAATTTTTTCTTTCAATAAATGTTCATAGGTTATATGAGTATCTGAGCTACAAATGACACTAAGGACAAAAAAAATATATGAAATTTACTAAAAACAAAAATGCGAATAGTACTATATTTCCAAATCCAGCGACCAGGTTTCAGCATAAATCAAAATCAAACTAAATTTTGTCATGAACCGTATCTTTATTCAACCTTTTATATTAATTTCCCAATACACAGTGAATATTTACATGTTAAGTTAAAGCATTAAGTTTCAACCAAATTTCACAAATCGCCAGATCCATAACGAAATTATATATAAAAATACAAACAAGAAATGGAAGAAGAAACGAAGAGAGAGAAAGAGAGTAAGAGAGAGAAAAAAAATTATCAATATATTTTTTCGTTTTTCCATGTTAAAGGATATAAGGAAACCTCAGGGGGTTACAGAGTGACTTTATTCTCATTTGCAACGTTGATATCTTTTTTCTGATTCTTATTTTTAATTCATTATTTTTGGTTATTTTGGGGGGTTAAATAAACAAGAGTTAGTCATGTCTTTCTACTGCAAGCTATCTGCTTTTATATATATATATATATATATATATATATATACATATATATAAATACATATATATACACACATATATATATAACTTCTATTTCTGTTAAAATCAGACAATTACACAGTAAAGGAAAATACACGAAATTTAATTTACCTTCGTCATAAAGACTCAAAATATAAAATTCTTTGATAACACTAAACTGCTGTAAATGAAAGAATATGAGAATATGTTTGTGTATCAATATGCAATGATCATTACTAATGTCTCTGTTTCTTTTTCAAATCCTCCTTGTTTTACTATCCACACACACACATACACGCATAAACACACACATATATACAAAAATATGTGTATATAAAAAATCATACTTATTTAATTCTTTATAATTATATGCATAACTATATACATGCACACATACAGATATGATATATATATATATATATATATATATATATATATATATATATACACACGTGTGTGTGTGTGTTTATATATATTTATAATATATATATGCATGTATGATAATGCCCAAACAAAATTTCGCTATGTGTATGTGTGTGTATGTGTGTGTGCGCTTCCATGTGCAAACAAGTATTCCACTCTCCTCTTCTCCTCTTCCTTTCCAACTCTCACATAACCCTCCCTCTTCCCCCTTCCTCTCCTTCTCAACCTCTCCAATTACTATCCTCCTCTCTCTCTCCCCCTCCTCCTCCTCCTCCTCTGTCGTGGATCACAGTGCATCCGCAGTGATCACGCCTTCACTGTATACCCTACTCATTTTAATCTCCTGCAGGATTGCCTGTTAAATTGCTCCTGAGTTCCCTCTGGCCGTACTTACCGAGGTTATCCATCTCCCGAGGGTGAGGATGCTCTACACACGCCCTGCGGCTAGGCGCATAGAAAACGCGCTCGCCAAGGAAATGGCAAACACGCCTGCCTCACTTATTCTATTGTATTTTTATTTATATTACCAATTTTATTAAACCCTATTTATACTTGTTATGTTTACCCTGAACAAACCTTGAAAAACACTCACTATATACAAATGAACTAATCCAGAAAGGGAGTTTTAAAACTTTCAAAATAAGTTATTTTAAAGTCTTTCATATATTTTCTTTATTGTTTAGTTTTAGTTATTTTATCCTTCTTATAATATTCATATAGTTTTCATCATTTTTTAAAATTCTTAAGAAAAAGAGAGCCACCCTCGCTTAACATTACACCTGCTAAAAAGTAACGAGGGAGGGTAAGAAGCACCAGGTAGGGGGTCTTGCTGTCGTTCTGGTCGAAGGAGGTCGAGGCTTGAGTAATCCCGGAATGGGCACTCTCCTCACCACAGTTAAGTGTCGTGAAGTATTTCTCACTAAGGTACTGGGAGACTTTTAAGTACTTTTAAATAAGCCAGTGATTTTTTAAGACCGGTGCTTCAAGGATTTAAACTTCGTGTTATTTCTACTTTTTATCTCGTGGTATTTTACGTGTTTGTTTTACAATAGTTTTACGTGTTTGTCTTACATAAGTTTTTACGTGTTTTGTCTTACAATTGTTTTACGTGTTTTGTCTTGCCTTTTATTCGCATTTTTAATAAATATCAAAGGTTTTATGAAGTTTTCCGTACCCTCCTACTGTGACGAAAGACCTAAGTCAAAACGGACCTGTAAAGGTGAAATGAATCCAAAGATTCAACACTAAATCGTAAACCATCTGCGTTAGGGAAGAAATCCCCCGCACACAACTCTCCGGCTAAATACACGCATACCAGTCTTTTGCATTCTCGCACCAAACACATACACTCATACACACATACATACACTTACACACTATCGCTCCGTTCCTTCCACTCTTCCTTACACTTCGCCAATCCTTCTTTAACACCTATACAAACGTTCCCATACGTCAATTAAATGGGTGGTGGCAGTGCGCGCCTTTTTCACATCTAGCGGGAATGTAACATATGCAGTTGCTACACCTCCTCCTCCTCCTCCTCCTCCCCCCCCCCCCCCAGTCACTCCATCCTCCTCCATCTATTCCTGAATAGTCCTGAGAATCCACGGGATGTAGAAGTGGACGTTGGTGTAGAGGCCCTGGGTGTTGGTGGCCCCGCAGACCCTTGGGCCCAGGCTGGTAATGCCGACGACGAAAATATTGGTCCCGAACTGGTTGTCGAGGGTCAGGGGGCCGCCTGCCGAGGAGGAAACGCGAGTACAGGTGATTATATATATACACATATAGATATATAGAGAGAGATATATGTATATATATATTTTTTTTTTCAATACATACGTATATAATATTCATACACACACACACACACACACACACACACACACACACACACACACACACATATATATATATATATATATATATATATATGACAATAAATATATACATATATAAAGACACACACAAACAACTTTCTGTTTCAGTCAATATCTGTATCTATATATATAAATACATTTACATCTCTCTCTCTATATATATGTATATAATATATATGTATATATAATATCTATCTATCTATATATATATAGAGAGAGAGGTGTGTGTGTGTGTGTGTACATATATATTACATAGATAACGTTCATATACATTTATACATAATATTTACACATATACTTATACATATATAAAAATGTATATATGTATATATAACAATATTTATGTATATATGTATATATAACAATATTTATGTATATACACATATTTATATACATAACAATATACATATATATGCATATGCATACATACATATATATCATATATATTATGTATATAAATATATATTACATATATATACACACACACATATGGATGCATGAGTGCGCGTGCGTGTACCCCCCCCCCCCTCCTCACCAGAGTCTCCCCGGCACGTGTCCCTCCCCTCCCCCCCGGCGCAGAGAGCCATGCGGGGGTCAGGGTAGCCCCTACGGAGCCTGTCGCAGTAGCTCAGCTCCTGAATGGGAAGCTGCACCTGCTGGAGGACGTCTGGGCGCCGGTTGGCTGTGAAATCTGAGAGGGAAAAGGAGGCAGCTTAGTTCGTGTGATGCAAGTATCTGTTTTTTTATCATTCTGATATGTTTTTCTTCATCTTCTCTGTGCGAGTGTCTTATTAAATACATTGTTGCTAAAACTGCTATCATCATCACATATAATTTAACATCACTGATGACATCATTAACCTAATATGGTTAGTGATGGCATCATTAACCTCGTCACTCATCGCTGTCATCATTAATGTTATCGTCATTATGGTCCGCCTTAACATGATTACCTTATAATCCTTACCACCCTAACCACCAATCATTATTACACAAAACACAATAACTCCGACTAGCATAATTACTGAAAGAATTATCCTTATCTCTTAAATTATCCGTTAATTAGACTAATTTCCTGTCCTTACCCCTCGCAGTGGAGCCCCAGCCAGCGGCCCAGGCGACTTTGCCCTGGAATTCTTGCTCAGAGAAGCCCATGTCTCGGACAGGGTCGACCGGGAGACACACGGGCGTCACGAAGACTGTGGGTGGGGGGGGGGGGGGGAGATAGGGTTAATGTATGGCAATGAAAACATCTATGTAAGGGAGTATATGTATATAAACATGTGTGCGTGTGTGTATGTGCTTGTGTATGGGCCTTTATTGTAGCATCCCAAAACCCCTAACACTTTGATACATTATTTCATGTTGTATCATGATAGCATCGAAGTTTATACTGACATACAAAGTTTTAAAAAAGAAGTTACTTTTCTTAATATTACATAAAATATCATTAGAAAACCACTAAAGAATCTAATATGCTGGTATGAATTGTCATTAAATGCAAAACATTATGGAATCTTCGGATAAAATGGAAGAAGTGCCTGACTACTCAACAACTTCAACTGTTTATATACACCACTTTTCGTTTCACAAGACTGTAAAAACTTTCAAATGTCCTATTTAAATTCAGTCAGAACATTTGTATTCTTATTGCATACATTGGTCTTCCTATGAAAAGTGGAAGTTGCATAAGGTTCCACCGCGAATGAGCTCTGTGTCCGAATCAGATATCTTGATAATTCCAGTAATCGCGGGCATATACTTATCAAATAGATTGAACTTTATCAACAAATCAAGATACATAGACTCTCCTCTGATATTCTTTAGCCTGTAAGGTTCATAGAAGTACAGAATGATTTTGAAGACATTTATCTCATCGAAGTCAATACCATGTCAAATGACTCGGACACGTTGGAAATTCTTACCATGTCGTTCCAGCGACCGTCATGATTGACTTCAAATTTTACCCATATCGAGTGAACATGTATTTGATGTACTGCTAAAAAGGCACAGAAACTTTTTGGGCACATTATATATATATATATATATATATATATATATATTTTTTTTTTTTTTTTGTATCAAGGAACTAACGATGTGCTTTGTAATTAATGAAAATATAAATCCCTATCTGAGGCTACGTGAAATATATCTGAAAAATATCACACTGATTGGCTGACCGGAGTGTATCACGGTAGAGGCATACACTACAAAACGAAAAGGTGTTTCAACAGGTCCCAAATAATGGTTTTGAGCTCCAACAGTAATATAACAAATTTCCATTTTGGTTTAGATTTAAAACGTCTGCCTTGTTCCTTTTATTTATTCATTTATTCTTTATCATTATTATTTTTCTTCCATTATGATTATTTTTGAGGGGTTAGGACACGATGGAGTGAATAAAACGTGCCATTAGGGTTCAAAGACCATTGAGTGCCAGTACCATCTATCCATCACATTCATGCCCTCTCTTGGCATTGCAAGTTATCCGAGTAATTTAATTTAAGGACAGTAAATTATAACTAAACAAATCTAGGGAATACAGTACTGCGTACACACAATATTCTGCTAGCTGTCAAGATCACTAAAAGAAAAAGATTTTCTTTTGATTAAGTTTTGAAGTTGCACACAATCCAGACTGTGGGACTTGAGGAGTATAGTAATTGGTGACGAGAAGGAAACCCATTTCTCCTTCGTCATTTTTTTCTGCCAAACAAGAGATCTTTGCATATCTTCTGTCACTATATAATACTTAATTTTAAATTTCTGAATGCTATGTTTTCACGAATCTGTCCACTTATCGATTCAGGAAAAAATGAAAGGGTAACTGGTAAGTTGTAATCAGATATATATAATATATCATCAATATAAACGATACAAAACCCTTTCAAATACTCGGAGAAGAGAGGTCGGGAACTTTGCCACTGTGAGGTATTCAAAAATTTGACTTCCAAAAACTATGATAGCAAGGGCGATGGATGCATAAGCTGGAACAAAACACTCACAAGATGTCCTGTAGTCTGGACATTTCACGCACCCTTATTCTTTTAAAAGAAGGGAAAAGAGAAAAGGCAGTTGAAGCTGAAATAAAGAACACTTGGCAAAAATCTGAAAAACGAGAAATGGATATAACAAAAGACACTTACACGGGTGTAAGACGGCCGGACGACTCAACCGGAGGAGGGCGATGTCGTTGCATTCCGTGCACGGGGAGCCGTACTGGGGGTGTCGGATGATCGTCTCCACGGGAATATCCTGCGGCGGAGGAGCGCAGCGCCCTTTGGAGCAGTCTGGGTTGAAGGAGAGCGTGTGCTCCCCGATCCTAGCTATTTCCCTGGAGTTGAAAGAGGGTGAGAGATTCCATTGAAAATGACGTAAGTTTATCTCTTGATACTCCTTGATACTAACCTAAGCTGAACAAGGTTTAATGCTTGTCACATTCAATGTCTGAATCGTAGCTAATTCAGTCACTAAGATCAACTTATTCCACCAGGCTTGACTTCAGTGACTCACAGCACAAGACCGAGTCTCTCCTTGAAGCAGTGAGCGGCGGTGAGGACGTAGCGGTCGGACACGAGCACTCCGCCGCAGAACCACGAGCGGCGTCCGTTCACTGTAGGTTCAGGGAGGAACAGTGTCAAGTAACGTGGTAACGTGTCGGCCTCTCAATTGAGGCCTCGGTGGTTCGCGCCCCGGTTACTGCTGTGGCTGGGTACCTAGTGGGTAAGGACTAAGCTCAGTCGATTCAGCACCAACTGGCTAACGGTGATCGACGGCATAAGTGGGCACAGGCTGGGCTCCCTTCATAAGCAAAGCCTGGGCGAGGCTCAGCTTCCCACATCTGACTTATCCTTGTATTTCACTTTCTTAGTACAGTTCTGTCTACTTTTAAGTACTTACTTTTTAATAATCTGCTTTGGAGGAAATAGTGGTCAGGTAAACTTGTAACTGCTACGGTTAAATGCCAATTCGTCGATTGGAAAACTAATGCTTTAATAAGAGTCGTCTTTCACTTGTAGAACAGAAAGTGACAGAATAATTTCCACTCTTACGCCCACCCTACACATTTCAAACTTCAGATCAAATACATTATACTATATATATATTTACATCTATATACATATATTTACATAGATAAATATACATATATTTACATATATAAATATACATATATTTACATATATAAATATACATATATTTACATATATAAATATACATATATTTACATATATAAATATACATATATTTACATAGATAAATATACATATATTTACATATATAAATATACATATATTTACATAGATAAATATACATATATTTACATAGATAAATATACATATACTTACATAGATAAATATACATATATTTACATAGATAAATATACATATATTTACATAGATAAATATACATATATTTACATAGATAAATATACATATATTTACATAGATAAATATACATATATTTACATAGATAAATATACATATATTTACATAGATAAATATACATATATTTACATAGATAAATATACATATTAATATACATATTACATAGATAAATATACATATATTTACATAGATAAATATACATATATTTACATAGATAAATATACATATATTTACATATATAAATATACATATATTTACATATATAAATATACATATATATATATACTCAACAAAAAGGCTTGGCTCCAGAACCGACCTGTGCCGAGCAGAACCACCATCCAGGGCCAGGCGCCGAGAGGGGCGTCTACGCCGTCGACGATCCTATCGGTAATTCCGCGGCTCCCGCACTGCACGTTGAGGCGGCTGCGGGGCGTCGTCTGAGGGGGAGGATTCATTTTATGCCACTAAATTACAGGGGGCTTGTGTGAAAATACAAACCCAGAGCGTGGGCTTGCAGGCAGGGTCGGATTATCCTATAGGCTAGTATAGGCTGCAGCCTAGGGCCCCCTCAAGCTTGAGGGGCCCTGCTAAAAGATTTTCAAATATAATTATTTTTTTAATGAATATAATATTTTAATATTTTGCATTGTTGAATAATTCATTTAACTTAAAATAAAATTTCAACTTTACAATAGGAGGCCTAGGAGTCTGAAAACCCAATAAAAAAAAAAAAAAAAAAAAAGTGGTTCCTGTTCGTGGCCCCTTATTTGAGATAAAGGGCCCCTGTTTGAGGCCCTTTATTTGAGATAAGGGGCACCGGTTTGAAGCCGTTTATTTGAGATCAGGTGCCCCAGTGGCTCCGTCTAAGGAGGCCACATAATTTCATTAGCCTAGGGGTCCCAAAAGGTCATAATCCGGCCCTGCTTGTAGGTTTGTGTATGTGCGAGCTCACATGCAGAAATACATTCTCAAGCATTTGAAATAGGGGAACGGCAACAACTATCGAGCAGACAAGCTAAATACACAAAATAGGAAAATTGCTGATAGTAGTGACAGTAATGGGTGGGTGCTTCATGCTCGGGGTGATGTGAAGCGATGGTGTGGTAGCCTAGTTAGTGTTAAGTGCTTGCATGCCTTCCCGCTTTCAGCTGCCACCGTTGGCTAGCCTGGTGCGAAAAGGGAGCAGCTATGCATAAGACTCCCCTGCCAGCTCATAGCCTCTCCATCATCAAGACTTCTGCAGTGCCTCCTCGTGGTCACCCATGGAAACTAGGTACCTTGCGGTCCTAGGCTGAACTGTGGAGGCTCTTGGAGCATCAGGAGACCCTAAAGGTACGGAGCCATAGCCCACCGGCGTGTGGATACGCCCTGGCTTTGTACTAACTCCTGCCCCCCTGCCCCCTGGGGTTAATGGGCGGCTGTGGGGAGGCAGGCCTTGTCAGTCGGCCCCCTCGAGATAATCACTGGCAATAAATTATATAGTTGTTGGTGCTGGGGGGAGGGCTAAAGTCCCTCCCACCCAGCAAGAACGGCGGGCTGTGGGTCCCTTTTGGGTTGGCGACCGCTGGGACTCGGGTGGGGAGTGGGGGTTACCCGTCATCCCAGCTGGGTCCCAGCAGCCGCCAGCCTGGCGTAATGCTTGTGATGGAAAGCCCCAGGGAGCCCTGCAGGCGGATTATGAGACCTGCTGCCAGCCAACCTCCTATATATGGGGCGGTGTCGGTTGGGGTGGCAGAGGTGGCACCCACCCGGAGTGACTGCCGGAGGTTAGACCTCAGGCGGGCTGTCAGGGTGGGGGTTTAGAACTCTCAGAGGTGAGAAGACCTGGCAGCGGCACGATTAATGGTGGCTACACTTACTACTGGTCGGGCCGCAGCGATGGCCACCATCTCCAGGGAGTAGCCATGGCCATCTCCAGCAGACTTCAACCCTCGGTAGTTGAGGTCACTCCAGTCGATCAGCGTATTATGGTATTGAGACTGAAGGTTTCATTTGGCTTCATGTCTGTTATTGCTGTATACGCAATAAGAGTTTTACATCAAAGTTGCATCTGTGTCAGACAGTTGTCCTCGGCGAGATAATCGTATTGTTCTTGGCGACTTCAATGTGGTATCCGGCTGCGTTCGAGCTGGCTATGAGATGTTTGTCAGTCCTCATGGCTCAGGAGCTGATGCTGGCAGCGAGAATAGCCACCTTTTCCGTGACTTTGCTAGGTCCCAGAAATTGAAGATTTCTGGCTCCTGGTATCAGCGTTCTGACCCGCATCATTGAACTTGGTACAGCGATACAGGTAGTGTGGCCAAGGAGATCGACTACATCCTCGTTAACACTCAGTGGAGGATCCTCTAGAAATGCGGGGTGTGTCCAAGCGCCGAGTTCTGTGGAACTGATCATAGATTAGTTGTATCTACTCTCCGGATCCACTTTAGAACCCTCTGTTGCCCAAAGGAACACCCTGGGGTGTTTCATTTGGACAGATTGAGGGAGGACGAGTGTGCCCGGTGGTTTGCCGAGGCTATATCTGGTCGTCTTACTGCACTCGAGGGCCTGACAGACCCTGTTCTTATGTGGGATACCTTCAAGCGTGAAACGCTTAATGCAGCTCAGGAATCCATTGGTGAACGCCCAAGAGCAAGACAGAATTCCATCTCGCAGGAGACACTGGAAGCCACATATGCTTGTCGTGTAGCTCGATTGTCAGGGGATCGCAACTTGCACCGTTCTCTGGTACAGAAGACTAGGGCACTGTTGAGAAGGGATAAGGAACAGTTTATCAGTAATCTTGCAGAGAATGTCGAAAGCCATTTCTTAGTAAATGACCTTCGTCCTGCTTACCAAGCCCTGAGAAAGCTGGACTCCAAGCCCTCCTTACAGACGACTGCAGTCCGCTCAGCAAGTGGCCAGATAATCTCAGATCCTGACGGGATGCGTGTGCGCTGGGCTGAGTATTTTGAGCAGTTGTATCAGGTTGATCCACCAACAGTTAACTTGGATGCGGGTAATGCCAGACCCACCCATCACCGAGGATCCACCCTCCCTGACTGAAGTCAGGGGGGCGATCTCCAAGCTGAAGAGTGGTAAAGCAGCAGGTGTTTGTGGCATCCCAGCCGAATTGTTAAAGGCTGGTGGAGAACCTATGGCAAGGGGCTTGCATGCAGTCCTGTCTGCCATCTGGTAGACTGGTACCTTTCCCCCTGACCTGCTGAGGGGTGTGGTCATCCCTTTCTGGAAGGGGAAAGGGGATCGCTGGGACTGCAGCAATCACCGAGGCATTATACTACTCAGTGTACCAGGCAAGGTACTCATGCACATCCTATCAGAGACCACCTGTTGAGGCACCAAAGGCTGGAGCAATCTGGTTTCACTCCTGGTAAGTCCACAATAGACCACATCCTGGCGCTTCAAGGAATTGTAGAGCGTCGTCGTGAGTTCGGACGTGGGCTGCTCGCAGCAAGGATTCAACAAGGATTGTTGGACAAATAGCAAACCTGTATACAGGCACTGAAAGTGTTGTAAAGTGTGGTGGGGGCCTGTCGAGCTTCTTCCCTGTTAGTTCGGGCGTGAGGCAAGGCTGTGTTCTTGCACCAACACTTTTCAACACTTGCATGGATTGGATCCTGGGTAGAGCTACTGTCCAAAGTCACTGTGGAGCAACTCTGGGCAATATCAAGGTTACAGACCTTGACTTTGCTGATGATGTTGCCATTCTATCTGAATCTCTGGAAACCTTAGTGGCGGCTCTTGATGCATTTAGCAATAAAGCGAAGCCCCTGGGGCCAGAGGTCTCCTGGACCAAGACCAAGATCCAGGATTTTGGGGGCCTACTAGGAGACCCTGTGCTTGCGGTGAAAACATCGAAGTCACAGAGAGCTTTATATACCTCGGTAGTGCAGTTCACGACTCTGGGCTGTCAGACCAGGAAGTCAATAGACGGATTGGCCTGGCAGCAGTGGTCATGAAATCTCTCGACAAGAGTATTTGGAGATGCCAGTACCTGTGCAGAAGGACCAAGCTACATGTTTTCAAAGCCCTGATACTGCCAGTTTTACTATATGGTAGTGAAACTTGGCCTCTATCTTGTGCTCTGGAATCTCGTCTTGATGCCTTTTGTAACAGATCCTTGCGCCAAATCACGGCTGCACCGTGAGACCAGTACAGGACCTGTTACTTGCACGATCCGTGATCGCCAACTCAGGCTATACGGCCACTTGGCTCGATTCCTGCAAGATGATCTTGCCCATCAGGTTGTCTCTGTTCGAGACAACCCTGGATGGAGGAGGCCTGTGGAACGACCGAGAAGGCCGTGGCTTGGGCAGATCGATCAAACCTGTCGTGAGGAACTAGAGATGGGCCAGGCCCCTGCCTGGCAGCTCGCCATGAGGGACCCTCGTAGGTGGAAACAAAGGGTGGATGCGGCTATGCGCCCCTGCCGGCGTTAGCTCCCAAATGATGATGATGATGATTGACGGTACTTTTACACAATACTTTCGCATAACCGATCGCGACGATTTTGGTATCGATGGATTCCTCTCACTCTAATCTAATTATATCGAAATTATGCTGCGCAATCCCTTAAGATCCTCACATTCTTGGCTCTGATAGCAGGGTAGTATATGGAAGGTACCAGGGGAATTGCGGGTAAAATGTGAATAATATTCTGAATCAGTCACTATATTGTCTAATATGACCCACCATACATGGAGGATTCTTTGTTTTTCTGGGCGGGGGTAGGGGGCCGGCAGCTTCCAATGAGGGGGTTACACGGGGTATAGCCTCTTGTATTATATAATATAGTGACTCACTCTGTGTATATTTTTCATATTTTACCCCGCAATTTTCTTCCAAGCCCTCATCCGCTATCAGGACCAGGAATGTGGGGATGGGGAGGGGGGGGGGCGGCATAATTCCTACATATATGTGTACTAGAGGCTGAGAGGAACACACACACACACACACACACACACACACACACACACACACACACACACACACACACACACACACACACACAAACCGACGACATTTTCAAAACTACCTGCACGACTGGAGGCCTTGTGGGTGCAGCAGTGACGGGCAAGCTCTGGGAGGGACAACATACGAGGGGCTCGCTGTTCAGAAACGAGCAGATGGAACTGGAAGGAGAAATTCACTGATTACGGACGTCATGTTGGAAGGAGAGAACTATAAACATGAAATCTAAGAGGATTCCGAAACTGTTGTACTTCTCATATTTTTTTTTTTTTTTTCTGCCGTGTCAATGTTTAATCTCAGTGAGGTAATGGAATGAAACATCTGTACTTTATATAAGGAAAGGTGGGATAGCAACAATGAATAAAATGATATCGAGGTAATGCTGAATACATACGTGATAACCAAACACTTGTAATTAACAGAATGAACAGGTAAGCACTGATACCTGCTACTTAAAAAAAAACAAGAAAAGAAAAGAAAAAAAAAATACAGAACAAGAAAAGAACAAGGACAGTGAATACGAAGGAAACGTTTATTCTTTATAATATGACGAAAATACTCGATATATAACATTGGTTATTCATTCTGAAATTAATATCAATTTATTAAGTCGACAATCTACTTACTTAGAAACCTGAAATACAGATATTGCGTATTGATATAAAGGTTACTGTTGGTACTTTTCAAGGCATTTAACAGCAAAATATTATTGGAATAACTCGAGCATGACATAACTTTATGAATATTATTATCATTACATAATCAGTATCGCCAGTACTGCTTTCGTCACATATACTATAATTGCATTTATCATGATAATAATAAACATTATATCAATGTCCCAAATGATGACTGATAGTGACAACGTAATCTGCCACATATCTATTAAACCTGATGTTTTAGTTCTAAACTGAAAGATACATATATAAGCATACGCAACACACACACACACAAACATATATATATGGATATATATATATATACATATACATATATATATAATATATATATATTTGTGGCATCTGTCAGTCACTAATGGCCATTGATCTGCGCCCTGAAAAGTCATGACCTTTGGCACCATACACCACGCCAAATGAGACCAGTAACTATCACTTCTCGTGTTGTGTCGTCTCCTTGCAGCAGCACTGGAGGGTCCTCTCCAGGGCGCAGGCAAGGACGAGGGCGATATGGAAGACAGGCTGTTGGCCATGCAGTGAGTACTCCCTCTCCGTCACTGAGGTAGCACATGCAGCTTAGCACCAGACAGTTACGAGAGTTAATTGCTATTGCAAATTGCTATCCAAAATGCAACATTAAATCTGTCCAGAAGCCATTAGGAAACAGCAGTGAGTTTGAACTAAAGAAGTCAGTGTCGCAGCGTGTTTTGCCAACCAACAATTGCTTTGCGCACGTTATGGAAACTTCCTCTCGGGAAGTGGTCAATGGATTCTATCTCAGTCTGCGTTAGGGTGACAGCGGTTGAACACTCTTTGGATTTTCCTCTTTTCGCTTGGGTGGATTAACGCTCGCTCCGTAGCGATTTTCCGCTAGCGTGCTTAGGGGTGTGGTCATCCCTTTCTGGAAGGGGAAAGGGGATCGCTGGGACTGCAGCAATCACCGAGGCATTATACTACTCAGTGTACCAGGCAAGGTACTCATGCACATCCTATCAGAGACCACCTGTTGAGGCACCAAAGGCTGGAGCAATCTGGTTTCACTCCTGGTAAGTCCACAATAGACCACATCCTGGCGCTTCAAGGAATTGTAGAGCGTCGTCGTGAGTTCGGACGTGGGCTGCTCGCAGCAAGGATTCAACAAGGATTGTTGGACAAATAGCAAACCTGTATACAGGCACTGAAAGTGTTGTAAAGTGTGGTGGGGGCCTGTCGAGCTTCTTCCCTGTTAGTTCGGGCGTGAGGCAAGGCTGTGTTCTTGCACCAACACTTTTCAACACTTGCATGGATTGGATCCTGGGTAGAGCTACTGTCCAAAGTCACTGTGGAGCAACTCTGGGCAATATCAAGGTTACAGACCTTGACTTTGCTGATGATGTTGCCATTCTATCTGAATCTCTGGAAACCTTAGTGGCGGCTCTTGATGCATTTAGCAATAAAGCGAAGCCCCTGGGGCCAGAGGTCTCCTGGACCAAGACCAAGATCCAGGATTTTGGGGGCCTACTAGGAGACCGTGTGCTTGCGGTGAAAACATCGAAGTCACAGAGAGCTTTATATACCTCGGTAGTGCAGTTCACGACTCTGGGCTGTCAGACCAGGAAGTCAATAGACGGATTGGCCTGGCAGCAGTGGTCATGGAATCTCTCGACAAGAGTATTTGGAGATGCCAGTACCTGTGCAGAAGGACCAAGCTACATGTTTTCAAAGCCCTGATACTGCCAGTTTTACTATATGGTAGTGAAACTTGGCCTCTATCTTGTGCTCTGGAATCTCGTCTTGATGCCTTTTGTAACAGATCCTTGCGCCAAATCACGGCTGCACCGTGAGACCAGTACAGGACCTGTTACTTGCACGATCCGTGATCGCCAACTCAGGCTATACGGCCACTTGGCTCGATTCCTGCAAGATGATCTTGCCCATCAGGTTGTCTCTGTTCGAGACAACCCTGGATGGAGGAGGCCTGTGGAACGACCGAGAAGGCCGTGGCTTGGGCAGATCGATCAAACCTGTGTGCTTAGAAAATCGACGAAGATTTGAGAGATAATAATCCGACTATAAATGTTCTCTGTCGACATCCTGGTCGGAGGTAATTTCGATTCAATGTGACGTAAAGAAGGAAAAGAATGGAGAGGCGCTGCCAGTTCACTCTTTCCGGTGGCTATATCGCTAAACTTTCGGCCATTTATAAACAGTAACATAAATAAAAACGATAGATCGGGCCATTAACAAGGCATTTGCAAATCTTACTGAATTAAGAAAAAAAAAAATCCTTCATGATAGTTGTAATTTTCGTCAAAATCAGGTACCAAGAGAGTTTAAAAGGAACTCGTTATCTTGCCTGATTATTTATCCATTTCTATGTCTAGACTGTATAGCAAGCTTTGCACTCTTCTGCGTGTTGCACGTTGCAATGGAACCCCGCATGCAATTTGCCAGAGGTAGCCTAGACTCCTCTAGAGAAAAATGATCTCGGCTTCATCACAATCTCTCATTTGGTTTGAAAAGTTCATTTAGTTCATTTATTTACGTCTAAAGAAACATTAGGCCGAGAACTTTCACGTGGTGATTAAGAAAGAATTAATTGGTGTCGATGGATGTGGAGAAGTAATAATGACCAGAACTAAAAATAATAATAACCTTAAAATAATAATAATACCACTGTTGTTTCCACTTCTACAACGCCTACTACTATTCGTAGCATTGCCACCACGATTTAGTATATCAATACAATTCATCGACAGAATGACTTATCCTGTTTCTTCTCCGAAGAGGAAAAAAAGAGAGAAAAAGTATAAGATTCGAAACGAAGTAAAAATACTCGATTCCCTTTCCATAAAAACTATAACTCTATTGATCTCTTAGTCGCTTATATCATTTATTTCCTGCAGTGCTCTGACTTCGCGTAACTTTCTTCTCATATGTTCCTGCGATTTTCTTCATGGTGGACTAACTTTAGTACTTAGTAGACTACATATTTAAAATATTTAGGGAATGCAATTTTGTTTTTGTTTAAACATCTTTCATTCACTGTTTTAAACATGCCAAAAAGTGCGATTTTTCAGTGCGTTCGTCGAGCACGTGAAATCAGCTGATTCGAAATTAACAGTATTTTTCCTCCTATTCTAAAGATATGAAAAATGGAGATAAAGAGAGAGAGGATTATTAGAGAAGATAGTTTGACTTGGGCCGTAATAACAACCGGAAATAATTATACTTCAATAGTAATAGATAATACTAATGAATCACGAAGAATGACTCGTGTAACAAGATACGTAAATGTGTTTGTGTCCGGTGCTGTATCCTTTTCTCTCTCTCTCATTTCCAATGATTCTCGCGCTTCTTCTTCTTCTTCTCTCTCCCTTTTTCCTGTCTTCCTCTCCCTCTCTCCCTCTCTCTCCTTCCTCTCTCATCTCTCCCCTTCCTCACATTCTCCTTCTCTCCCTCCTTCTCCCCTTTCTCTGATTCTCTTTCCTTCCCCAATCCCTCCACTCACCCTTCAAATCACTTCACCGCACGAGAGAGAGAGGGAGAGAGAGAGAGAGAGAGAGAGAGAGAGAGAGAGAGAGAGAGAGAGAGAGAGAGAGAGAGAGAGAGAGAGAGAAAGAAAGAAAGAAAGAGAGAGAGAGAGAAAGAGAGAGAGAGAGAAAGAAAGAGAGAAAGAGAGAAAAGAAAGAGAGAGAGAGAAATAGTGAGAGAGAAAGAGTGAGAGAAAGAGAGAGAAAGAGAGGAAGAACGAAAGAAAGAGAACATAAGAAAGAAAATCAAGCCAAGCAGCTTCAACCCACTTCCTCAATACGTCGAGCGAACCCGGGGGCGCCGTCCCTTGCTTGATGCTCTGCAGAAGCCTACTCAGCACAGAACACTCCCTGATAGGTCCGCAAGTCCCCGTCAGCCCTTCTCGCGTCCTGCAGCCTGCGGAGAAAGGATTGAGAAATTATACTGTCATAGAATCTCTAAATGCACGTGAAGGGTCGAGAGAATGTGTGTGCGTGTACGTAAATAAACGTTAAACCAAGAATATTAACTAAATATAAACCATAAAAAATAACTAAATATAAACCATAAAAAATAACTCAATATAAAAACCAGCAACAGAAATAAAAATCTCAGAGTTAGCTGAACGGAATAACAAGAATAAGAACAAGTTTATATAAAACACATAAAGAACTCGGTGTAATGTAATCCTTGCTGGATTTTGTCAGCGTTTCGATGAACATCCACAGGAAGGCCGGACCTGGGCCTTCCCTCCTGGGGTTTTCTGATTAACTTACAAACTTACGTACTTACACACACACGCGCGCGCACATGTGTGTGTGTGTAATGTGTATATATACATACATACGTATATACATATATAAACCTGATATATATAAATAGGTATGCATATATATACACTTATACATTTGTGTGTGTACATATATATATATATATTTACATATACATATAATATATACATACATATGTATATACATATGCATATATATGTACATGTATATATACATTATATACGAATATAAACAAATGCATGAACAAACGCATACGGAGGCATAACCAAGAACGCACATCGCACAGTGCTTCCCACCAGCCGAGGCACAATGACCACCCAGGGAAATACTCAAGGAATACTCAAGAAATACTCAAGGAACACTCAAGAAATACACAAGGAACACTCAAGAAATACTCAAGGAACACTCAAGAAATACTCAAGGAACACTCAAGAAATACTCAAGGAACACTCAAGAAATACTCAAGGAACACTCAAGAAATACTCAAGGAACACTCAAGAAATACTCAAGGAACACTCAAGAAATACTCAAGGAACACTCAAGAAATACTCAAGGAACACTCAAGAAATACTCAAGGAACACTCGAGAAATATTCAAGGAACACTCAAGAAATACTCAAGGAACACTCAAGAAATACTCAAGGAACACTCAAGAAATACTCAAGGAACACTCAAGAAATACTCAAGGAACACTCAAGAAGTACTCAAGGAACACTCAAGAAATACTCAAGGAACACTCAAGAAATACTCAAGGAACACTCAAGAAATACTCAAGGAACACTCAAGAAATACTCAAGGAACACTCAAGAAATACTCAAGGAACACTCAAGAAATACTCAAGGAACACTCAAGAAATACTCAAGGAACACTCAAGAAATATTAAAGGAACACTCAAGAAATACTCAAGGAACACTCAAGAAATACTCAAGGAACACTCAAGAAATACTCAAGGAACACTCAAGAAATACTCAAGGAACACACAAGTAATACTCAAGGAACACTCAAGAAATACTCAAGGAACACTCAAGAAATACTCAAGAAATACACAAGGAACACTCAAGTAATACTCAAGGAACACTCAAGTAATACTCAAGGAACACTCAAGAAATACTCAAGGAACACTCAAGAAATACTCAAGGAACACTCAAGAAATACTCAAGGAACACTCAAGAAATACTCAAGGAACACTCAAGAAATACTCAAGGAACACTCAAGAAATACTCAAGGAACACTCAAGAAATACTCAAGGAACACTCAAGAAATACTCAAGGAACACTCAAGAAATACTCAAGGAACACTCAAGAAATACTCAAGGAACACTCAAGAAATACTCAAGGAACACTCAAGAAATACTCAAGGAACACTCAAGAAATACTCAAGGAACACTCAAGTAATACTCAAGGAACACTCAAGAAATACTCAAGGAACACTCAAGAAATACTCAAGGAACACTCAAGAAATACTCAAGGAACACTCAAGAAATACTCAAGGAACACTCAAGAAATACTCAAGGAACACTCAAGAAATACTCAAGGAACACTCAAGAAATACTCAAGGAACACTCAAGAAATACTCAAGGAACACTCAAGAAATACTCAAGGAACACTCAAGAAATACTCAAGGAACACTCAAGAAATACTCAAGGAACACTCAAGAAATACTCAAGGAACACTCAAGAAATACTCAAGGAACACTCAAGAAATACACAAGGAACACTCAAGAAATACTCATGGAACACTCAAGTAATACTCAAGGAACACTCAAGTAATACTCAAGGAACACTCAAGAAATACTCAAGGAACACTCAAGAAATACTCAAGGAACACTCAAGAAATACTCAAGGAACACTCAAGAAATACTCAAGGAACACTCAAGAAATACTCAAGGAACACTCAAGAAATACTCAAGGAACACTCAAGTAATACTCAAGGAACACTCAAGAAATACTCAAGAAATACACAAGGAACACTTAAGTAATACTCAAGGAACACTCAAGAAATACACAAGGAACACTCAAGAAATACTCAAGGAACACTCAAGAAATACTCAAGAAATACTCAAGGAACACTCAAGAAATACTCAAGGAACACTCAAGAAATACTCAAGGAACACTCAAGAAATACTCAAGGAACACTCAAGAAATACTCAGGGAACACGCAAGAAATACTCAAGGAACACGCAAGAAATACTCAAGGAACACTCAAGAAATACTCAAGGAAAACTAAAAGAATACTCAAGAAATACTCAAGGAGTATTCAAGAAACACTCAAGGAACATTCGACCAATACTCAAGGAATACTCACTACTCCCTCTGGCCTGAGATGTCACGGAGGACACCATGAGTGCCATCGCCACTGCGGTCACGGCCTGCCACCCCATCCTGGCTGCCTGCTCGCCTGCCTGAAGAGGGACAGAGACGCCAGGTAAGTTTGCTTTCTTGGAACCAAAATCGGCCTTTCTGGTTCATTGCTTTCGACGAGGGGGATTTGATCACCTTCTCTCTATGGTTCTTTTCATATAAATCTTTCTCTTAGTTTTATGTCTGTTGTCTACCTCATATTCTTTCTCTATGGATATTTAAGGCTGAATTGCTGATGGGCAATAATGCATGGTCTACGATTTTTTTTTTTTCTTATCAGTTCTGTGCTTTTCGTTACCCTCCTGCGAGACATGACACTCGACTTCATTTATATCATCTGAAATCGAGATACTGTAGGAAAACCGCAAGCCAAACTAAGAGAAAAATAGATAGATAGATAGATAGAGTAAAAGAGAAATCGAGATTCTGTAGGAAAATCGCAAGCCAAACTAAGAGAAAAATAGATAGATAGATAGAAAGAGTAAAAGAGAAAGAGAGAGAGAGGAAAATGTAAAGGCCTTTTCCACCTCCGCTTTCTCTCTGGTTCATATTCAATAAAACATAAAATCAGATAAAATATATTACATAAAAACTATCTGCGGTTTCTATTTGCCCGCTGAGAATTCTCTCTCTCTCTCTCTAAAAAAAAAAAAAAAAAAAAAAAAAAAAAAAAAAAAAAGTATTTCTCCACATATCATATGAATAAAAGGTACGCCATCTTAGCATAACACAACAACCACTCCAATAATGCCAAATGAGCTTGACTGTATTATTCTTTTTCATAACACCTTCCCTAGAATATGACAATTGCATCTTTTTCAGCAGAACCAGTGTTGTTGTGTCACGGACCAGTAGCATACCTGTTCGACATTGTTACCTGTTTAGAAAACCGACAGGTAATATCTCGGTATTCGTTGTCAATTTAATCTGTTGCGGAAAATATGATAAATATAACAACAGTTTACGTGCTAGAAATGCATATATTTCGTAAACATAGCAAAGCTTGCATTAAAAGAAATCACATATTATTTTTATTTATTTTTTTGTAATGTTTAATTGTAATATGAGAGAGAGAGAAAAAAATAATAATGGAAGTTTAACTTCTGTGAAGGTGAATAACGTAATTAAGCTTTAGGAGAGGAGAAAGAGGAGGAAGAGAATGATACGCGTTGTGTGATTTTCTCTGGTATAATAAAAGGAACAGGTAGTGGATCCTCCAATTGGAGGGTAATTTGTGAGACTGTGAATCAATACAATATATTAGCAGACAGCTGTATATATACTGAACAACTATACAAAAAAGGACACCAGAGTAACCTCTTCGTTTCACGCCAGTTTCGAAAACGAACCCGAAGGAATTGGAATCCGAAGGCCATTTAAAGTCTGGCCAACGGCAAATCTGCACGAGTTGATAACATTCCCGTTGAGCTGGTCAAAGCGGCTAGCAAAAGTGTGATGAAGACAATTACGAAGCTGTGCACCGCAATCTGGATAAACTTGGCCCATGCTGGAATATGTATATGTATATGTATATGTATATGTATATGTATATGTATATGTATATGTATATGTATATGTATATGTATATGTATATGTATATGTATATGTATATGTATATGTATATGTATATGTATATGTATATGTATATGTATATGTATATGTATATGTATATGTATATGTATATGTATATGTATATGTATATGTATATGTATATGTATATGTATATGTATATGTATATGTATATGTATATGTATATGTATATGTATATGTATATGTATATGTATATGTATATGTATATGTATATGTATATGTATATGTATATGTATATGTATATGTATATGTATATGTATATGTATATGTATATGTATATGTATATGTATATGTATATGTATATGTATATGTATATGTATATGTATATGTATATGTATATGTATATGTATATGTATATGTATATGTATATGTATATGTATATGTATATGTATATGTATATGTATATGTATATGTATATGTATATGTATATGTATATGTATATGTATATGTATATGTATATGTATATGTATATGTATATGTATATGTATATGTATATGTATATGTATATGTATATGTATATGTATATGTATATGTATATGTATATGTATATGTATATGTATATGTATATGTATATGTATATGTATATGTATATGTATATGTATATGTATATGTATATGTATATGTATATGTATATGTATATGTATATGTATATGTATATGTATATGTATATGTATATGTATATGTATATGTATATGTATATGTATATGTATATGTATATGTATATGTATATGTATATGTATATGTATATGTATATGTATATGTATATGTATATGTATATGTATATGTATATGTATATGTATATGTATATGTATATGTATATGTATATGTATATGTATATGTATATGTATATGTATATGTATATGTATATGTATATGTATATGTATATGTATATGTATATGTATATGTATATGTATATGTATATGTATATGTATATGTATATGTATATGTATATGTATATGTATATGTATATGTATATGTATATGTATATGTATATGTATATGTATATGTATATGTATATGTATATGTATATGTATATGTATATGTATATGTATATGTATATGTATATGTATATGTATATGTATATGTATATGTATATGTATATGTATATGTATATGTATATGTATATGTATATGTATATGTATATGTATATGTATATGTATATGTATATGTATATGTATATGTATATGTATATGTATATGTATATGTATATGTATATGTATATGTATATGTATATGTATATGTATATGTATATGTATATGTATATGTATATGTATATGTATATGTATATGTATATGTATATGTATATGTATATGTATATGTATATGTATATGTATATGTATATGTATATGTATATGTATATGTATATGTATATGTATATGTATATGTATATGTATATGTATATGTATATGTATATGTATATGTATATGTATATGTATATGTATATGTATATGTATATGTATATGTATATGTATATGTATATGTATATGTATATGTATATGTATATGTATATGTATATGTATATGTATATGTATATGTATATGTATATGTATATGTATATGTATATGTATATGTATATGTATATGTATATGTATATGTATATGTATATGTATATGTATATGTATATGTATATGTATATGTATATGTATATGTATATGTATATGTATATGTATATGTATATGTATATGTATATGTATATGTATATGTATATGTATATGTATATGTATATGTATATGTATATGTATATGTATATGTATATGTATATGTATATGTATATGTATATGTATATGTATATGTATATGTATATGTATATGTATATGTATATGTATATGTATATGTATATGTATATGTATATGTATATGTATATGTATATGTATATGTATATGTATATGTATATGTATATGTATATGTATATGTATATGTATATGTATATGTATATGTATATGTATATGTATATGTATATGTATATGTATATGTATATGTATATGTATATGTATATGTATATGTATATGTATATGTATATGTATATGTATATGTATATGTATATGTATATGTATATGTATATGTATATGTATATGTATATGTATATGTATATGTATATGTATATGTATATGTATATGTATATGTATATGTATATGTATATGTATATGTATATGTATATGTATATGTATATGTATATGTATATGTATATGTATATGTATATGTATATGTATATGTATATGTATATGTATATGTATATGTATATGTATATGTATATGTATATGTATATGTATATGTATATGTATATGTATATGTATATGTATATGTATATGTATATGTATATGTATATGTATATGTATATGTATATGTATATGTATATGTATATGTATATGTATATGTATATGTATATGTATATGTATATGTATATGTATATGTATATGTATATGTATATGTATATGTATATGTATATGTATATGTATATGTATATGTATATGTATATGTATATGTATATGTATATGTATATGTATATGTATATGTATATGTATATGTATATGTATATGTATATGTATATGTATATGTATATGTATATGTATATGTATATGTATATGTATATGTATATGTATATGTATATGTATATGTATATGTATATGTATATGTATATGTATATGTATATGTATATGTATATGTATATGTATATGTATATGTATATGTATATGTATATGTATATGTATATGTATATGTATATGTATATGTATATGTATATGTATATGTATATGTATATGTATATGTATATGTATATGTATATGTATATGTATATGTATATGTATATGTATATGTATATGTATATGTATATGTATATGTATATGTATATGTATATGTATATGTATATGTATATGTATATGTATATGTATATGTATATGTATATGTATATGTATATGTATATGTATATGTATATGTATATGTATATGTATATGTATATGTATATGTATATGTATATGTATATGTATATGTATATGTATATGTATATGTATATGTATATGTATATGTATATGTATATGTATATGTATATGTATATGTATATGTATATGTATATGTATATGTATATGTATATGTATATGTATATGTATATGTATATGTATATGTATATGTATATGTATATGTATATGTATATGTATATGTATATGTATATGTATATGTATATGTATATGTATATGTATATGTATATGTATATGTATATGTATATGTATATGTATATGTATATGTATATGTATATGTATATGTATATGTATATGTATATGTATATGTATATGTATATGTATATGTATATGTATATGTATATGTATATGTATATGTATATGTATATGTATATGTATATGTATATGTATATGTATATGTATATGTATATGTATATGTATATGTATATGTATATGTATATGTATATGTATATGTATATGTATATGTATATATATATACATACACATATACATACAAACACACACATGCGCGCCGCACA